>NW_025953341.1:300000-600000 GCF_018812025.1 Megalobrama amblycephala | reverse complement strand
GAAATACTTGAAGCAGGAGAATAAAGGCTATACTATACTATACTTTTTTTAGTCTATTCTTTGTCCATTTTTTATCAGCTTTCATTCTTGTCTTCTGTTTATTCAAATAAACCACTGTCAATGATCAGACATACCACTTTATCAATGCCATTATTTGAATAAAAAAAAAAAGAAAAAGAAAAAAAAATGGCAGAAGATACAATGGAATATGCTAATGTATCAAACATGGCAGTGATGAGATGGAATGAAGGTCAATCGGAGGGTGTTCCCATGTTGAGAATATAATGCACATTCTGTCATGTGTCATTGTGACATGGCTTCTTAAATAGTTAAAAACATGGAAAATTAATCACTTAACCCTTAATATTCAAAATAATGGAATATAGCATGATTTTCAGTAATTTCCAAAACATACATATGTTAACATCTCAAAAATGTGTTTCATGGTTTCACTGCCCTTCTAAGATCCAGGAATTTGTATTTTGAAAACCAAATTCCTACGCCTATTATAATACCTGAATATTGCTAAGTAACAAAATATGCCGTCTGTTTTTAATGCAGAAAAGTTAGTTCAAGCATTCATGACCTTGATACTAGATTATTGTAATTCTCTAATGGCTTAATGTCCTAGTCACCATAATCAAGCTTCAGTTTCTTCAAAATGCAGAAACTTGACATCCAGAAAATGAGATCATATTAACCCATATGTTTATCTGATGATTTTTAACTCCAACTGTTGCCGTCTGTCAGCCGAATAATGTGTGTCAATGGGAACTTCGTCTATAAGAGTAAATAAAACTTGCTTAGACAAATCCAAATTAAACCCTGCGGCTCGTGACGACACCTTGACACCACCATGTCCAACTGCGTTCAGCATTCGGTTAGTGAGGTCGGATCGTGCTCTGACAACTGAAGTGATGTCTCGCACTCATTGAAGTATAAATGTGAGACATCACTTCCGTTGTCAGAGCGTGATCAGACCTCACTAACCGAGTGCTGAACGCAGCTGGACATAGTGGCGTATTAGAGGTAAAAAATGATAAATACTGTTCGGTTTCTCGCACAAACCGATCGTTTCGTGTCTTAGGACGTCAATGTGTCGTCACGAGCCGCAGGGTTTAATTTGGATTTGTCTAAGCAAGTTTTATTTACTCTTATTGTAGAAGTTCCCATTGACATGCATTATTCGACTGACAGACTGAAACGGTTGGAGTTAAAAATCATCATGCGTGTTCTACTGAAGAAACAAAATCACCTACATCTTGGATGCCCTGGGGGTAAGCAGATAAACATCAAATTTTCATTTTTGGGTGAACTATCCCTTTAACTAGTCAACTTAAAAACTTAACTACAATATGATTCAAGTAACATTCTCTTCTATTCTAAGAGCACCATGCCACAAGTTTTTTCAACGCAATAACACATTTCTGAGTGAACAGCCGCTTAGACTAGTGATGTGTTCCAAGTTCATAGAGCATCACACGAGAGCAGTTAATCAGGCCCGCCATCTTGTGGTCGGATCATTTTCTTCTCTTAATTGTTATCATTGCTGTATTGTCAACATGTCTAATTGTAATGTTTGCTAACATTTTTATTCAAAAATCACGATTTCTCAATTTAAAAATAATAAAATCGTGGCAAAACATTCAATTCAAATTTATCGAAAAAAATCTGAAAAACCGCCCAGCACTACTTACATTTGAAACATACTAATCAATTACACTTATTTAATGAACATGTGATTAATATTACTCACTCTGAGGAATTTAAATAACATCTGTCAAAAATAAATGTTTTCCCCAACATATAAAACCACAGTTGAGTGTAATGTGAGATTACTTGGTGGCAAAAACCACTGCCATTCCTGCATGCTGATGCTTACGTATAGACGGGTCTGACATGATCACCATGACGTAAGTGTTGGAAGTGAACACGTCAATAAAGGCAGCAAAGTTAGAGTTGCGCACTTCCATGCTTTGGAAAGAGGCCGCCAACTTGCTGTGGGACAGTAAGAAAGGTCAAAATTACCATGACGTTGTGTTCAGCACTTACAACTACATGAATGGAGTCTGACTGACCTGCAGCTCAGCTTGAATTGTTTGATGATGTTACTGATCTTCTCGAAGCGATGAGCATCACGCTGTTCCTTGCACTGATAATGAGAGATCACCTGACAAGACAAGCATACATGTCAAATAACTCAGAGGCAAACTGTGTAAAGCAGCTTCACACAGTAAGTTCTGTTCATGTTCACTTCGCTTTTCCCTTTTGTTTTGTTTGCAGTATTTGACTAAAGCTGTACACCAGTCAAACAGTAATTTGTTATTCAAGATAGAGGTGTCAGAAAAATGATCACAGAAATAACCTGCTCACTATCCAAAGAACTACTACAGTTTCAGACATTTGGTGCGTGGCGTTTAGGATGTCTGGCACCAGCTTACTATGACGGCAGAGAACGGAAGAATGAACGTTGTCTCTCACAATTTGCATTAGATATTTTCAGATAATCTGGTGTTAAATAATGTTCTGATTCTGGATAAAAAGTCTGTATTTGACTGAGAACAAAGTTTTGTGTTTTGCACATTCACTTATTGCAATTCCTTGAAAATCTGTCCTCAAACCATCCTTTTGTTGACAGGCAATAAGCCCTCATTGGCAACATGGGGAAAGGTGGAACAAAACGCGGTTTAGCGACTTTGGACTCCAATGGCCCACTAAGCCCTATTGTCCATTCAAGTTCCCCTGAAATTTCTTCAGCAGGGATCTGGCAACACCGTAACTAATTTGAAGCTGTTATGTCCACTTTTTCAAAGTGTTGGGAGGCTCAGCACTGCATTTTCAAATGAGGACCTAAGAAACCTCAATTTGTAGTGCTATATCTATGGGACACTATGTGGAACGTGTTGTCTAGACTGACTCACGATGATCGGTTCCGCTCTAATCTTCAGGAAAGCTTTTATGACATCTCATGTAAATCACAGGCCAAGCGCTGATGAGTCTATACTGAATTGATCCCGTTGTCACTTCAGTTGCCTTGCAGATGCTAAACAGAAACATCCTTACAGTAGGTTCCTTTGTGACTTCAAAAGATCTCCCATTTCAACCCATTACCCCCATGCTTGGAACGAAAGTGCCATGTGGCAAAGGACAATAGTAGAAAACGAAGCAAATACACAGATGTCTGTGTGCATGGTGTGTGCATGGTGCACAGGCATGACAATGTAATAATTCATTTTTAATTGTTTTCATTATAAATTCATTTTTGCAGCCCTACAATTTAGTTTTATAGAAGTTGACAAATACATTTCAAACAAGATTTTTAGTTTAGTTATTTTTGCCCATGTAAAACTGGACAAACAAAAAATGGCAATATAAATACAACATGAGGTCAGGCCCAAATTGTGCAGCGTAAATTTGAATATATGCAAGTATTGTGTGCATGTGCAATGCGTGTAAGCACAGTGTTTCAGTTTAGTACAAACCAGGAAAGTAGCTCTTTCAAAAAGCAAGACTTCATCTGCCTCAATTATCTGAGCAAAGTTGCGCAGGTTGCACTCAAGCTGCTGTACATTAGGAATGAGCTGATAGACGATACTGGACCATGCCTGCAGACACAAACACAGATGATATCATATTGAACTTTCTGACCGTCTGTTTGTGTGTGTGAATTCAAATGTATTCAATTGTGTTCTTTATTATTTTTTCCTTTTATAAACCTTATCTTTTCTTTATGGATTCTAGTTAGTGATAGCTATATGTATTTATCATTTAATCATCATTAATTGTTATATTCCTTATGTTGCTTGAATATTAATTTACAAGTTACTGATTTCTACTATATACTCTGATATGTTTACTTTCAAATGCAAGTACCTTTGTGTCTCTTCTGTGCTGTAAGATTAAGTGGATGTTTTCCTTCGGAATTAAAGGGTAAGTTCACCCAAAAATGAAAATTATGTTACTTATTACTCACCCTCATGTCGTTCTACACCCGTAAGACCTTCGTTCACCTTCAGAACACAAATTAAGATATTTTTGATAAAATCCTCTATTGCCAGCAAGATAATTAACACTTTCAATGCCCAGAAAGCTACTAAAGACATATTTAAAACAGTCCATGTGACTTCAGTGGTTCAATATTAATGTTATGAAGTGACGAGAATACTTTTTGTGTGCCAAAAAAACAAAATAATGACTTTTCAACACTATGTAGTGATTGCCAATTTCAAAACACCACTTCGAAGCATTACAAATCTTTTGTTTCGAATCAGTGGTTCGGATCGTGTACCAAACTGCCAAAGTCACGTGAACCATTGAAATTTCGAAACACTTATGACGCAACGAAGCCTCGTTCACTGAAATAACGTGATTTTGGCACTCCGTACCACTGATTCGAAAAAAGATTTGTAAAGCTTCGAAGCAGTGTTTTGAAATCGCCCATCACTAGATATTGTTGAAAAGTCATTATTTTGTTTTTTTGGCACACAAAAAGTATTCTCGTCGCTTCATAACATTAAGATTGAACCACTGTAGGCATATTAATTGTTTTAAATATGTCTTTAGTAGCTTTCTGGGCATTAAAAGTGTTAATTATCTTGCTGGCAATAGAGGCCTCACTGAGCCATCGGATTTCATCAAAAAAATATCTTAATTTGTGTTCCCAAGATGAACGAAAGTCTTACGGGTGTAGAACGACATGAGGGTAGGGCTGGGCGATATATCGCATGCGATTGTCACGCACATTTCGTCAGTAAAGCCGGTTCCCTGATTACCGCTAAATCGCCATCACCTGCTTTCAAATGGAGTGGCATTTAATAGACAGAGCTGTAGTACACTGTCAAGCTACGCAATATCGCGTTCATTATCGAAGGCGATTCATCTGAATATAAATGACAATTTATTATTTTTGGGTGAACTAATCCTTTAATTATGTGATGTACCTTCAAAATACCTTCCATCTCTGCAGACATGAGAATGCAAGATCTGTGATATTTTCAAAGGTCTTAAAGATATTAAAACCACAATTGCTTATTCCATGTGCCTTACAAGGACCATGATGACCTTTTCGTCATGATACATTTCGTCTTGAGTGCATCATTAAATGGTTGTAAGAGAAGTACAAAGAACTTCAAAAGGAACTTTTCCTTGTCCCTTCCTGTTACATACTGTAGGCACAGCATATAAAATGTTTAGTTTCAGAAGACTCAGGGCTTCTTTTGCTGCTTCATCCCTTTTTCCTCTCAGTGCATTCTGCAAATATCTTACTTCCTTTCTTCCTCTATACTCTCATCTTAAACTTCATCTGTTAGAAACAATACTTTTGATATTAATACTTAGATTTTTTTTTTTACATTTTATTTAATCAAAATTGTTATTTCTTATTTAAATTTGATCTCTGAGCAGGTGCAGAGAAATGCACAAGGTCTTACTTTATACAGCGTCTCATCCCAAATAGACGTTCTAAAGCAGGTGCAGGCCAGTGGGCGAGACAATCTTTTCAGGTCCTCCTCACGCTCTTTAAATATCTAAATAAATGAAAAGACATTAATTAGCATGGTTTATGTCAATTTCATTGTATTTACCAGTCTGAACACACTCTGCATGGACTTGCTTCAGACTCATTACAATAATGAGAATGAGAATTTTTTTTTTTTTTTTGGCATTTCAGTAATGACAATTTGAGGGGAACATGCTTTTGTGATGTAAGAAAATACTTTAATGGCCCTAAAACAGGCTTGGTGTAATGCAAGCAAAATATATATTTTTATTTTTTTCTATTTATTCCTGGGATGCCACTTTATTATTAGGTGGTGTCTTTAACTACTAAGTACTTACATAAAAAATATAGGTACAATGTAATTATTGTATCGATGTCGTATTGCAAAACACTTGCTGCTATTGAGTTGGATACGGGTAAGGATAGGGACAGGTTTGGTGGTATGGGTAGGATTAAGGTTGGGTTAAACGGTGTGTAATTTGTGATGAAATTACAGTGTAATTTTAGATGTAATTACAGAAATTACATGCAGAGATTTTTAAAATATAAGTACAAACATAAGTAAAATATAAGTATATAAAGTAAAAACAATTACATATTAACTGCATTGTATGAAATGATTCATTTAAATCTTAACACACAGTAGTTAGAGACATTTAATATAAAATGGGGACATTTTTGGTATTCAATGTGACCCGGACATGTTCTTGCAAGCAAGTTTCTTGAGATTAACAGTCAAGGAATTAAAAAAAAAAAACAGCCTCAAAAAAGGAAATTCACACTCATGTCGTACCAAGTCTCTCTGATCCTCCTGGACCAGGTCCATCTTGTGTACTAGGCAGAAGATCTTTGCATCAGGCGAGTTCTGCAGGATGGCTTCTAGACACGACTGGTAGTAATGCATATCTTTCTCCAGCTCTCGGCTCTCCACATCAAACACGTAGATCAACACCTCTACATTGCGAAAGATGTTATCTCTCTGACTCGTGAAGTAGTTTTCCATGAAAGTGTCCTGTCTGTATAATTCACAATTATAGATGAAGCAAAAAAGTAAGCATCTTCACAAAAGCCATCCAACAAAGCTCTTTCGTACATGGGGCTCGTGACACTCACCCACCGCAGTCCCATAGGTTCAGCACCAGATTGCCCAGAAATCGCACATGAGAGTGCTCCACATCAACTGAAATGAGAAAAACCCAGCTGATTTTAACCTTTCACTGATCAATAAACACATCAATGATATTGATTTGGTTAAACATATGCAAGAGCATCTGAAAAGAAAACATCCCAGGGCTCTCATATCTCAAAATGATGAGGCGGCAACATAAGTATTTGGATTATTGCAGTGAAGTTTTACACAGACAGCACTAGACTACGGTTGTCAGTCTCATATTTTGTGTTTAATGCGGCTGCATTCATTTAAACCTTTCACTGATTGATAAACACATCAATGATACTGATTTGCTTAAAGCTGCAATATGTAAATTTTTGCAGTAAAATATCCGTTGAGCACTTACAATATCCCAAATGTTTCTAACTAGTACTTACAATATCCCAAATGTTTCCAACTATTTGTAAATCATGAGAAAATTGCTATTTTAATCAAGGATGCGGGATGTGTGAGGGAGTCATCCTTCAATGGCATCATATCCGTGTTACCCTGAGTTTCCGGTTTTATTTTGTAGAAACGATGGAAACACCAAAGATGCTTGAATAAATTACATGTTTTAATAGACAAGGGAACAACTGTTTGGTTGTATTTATAGACGGACAACTAATTATTGTTATACAGCTCAACACGTTTAGTCTTATTGTTTAAAATAAATCTAATTTTCTTGATTTTTTGCGAGTACCATGCTTTACCATGCCTCAGAGAAAAACACTATTTTGTCAAGCAGCTAACATAGCATAATCAGATGCAGCATTATTTTTAGTAACAGTAATACAGAATTTTCTATCATACAACACGTTTTAAAATTAATTGAATGCCATTATTTATCAACACAAGCCATCCAGCATTTAATATGATATTCTAAAATCAATCTAGCTTACTGCAGTGTGCAACAAGTGTCTCACAGCAGCTGCCGAGCGAACGCACAGAGTAACATTATAACATCATTTTTCAACACGCTCAAATGTATCTAATATGATAAACAGAGCTGTGTTACCTCATATGCTTGACCAGAAAAGCAGAAGCAGCGCCAGCGACTGTGGCATAATAAAAGTTCCACTGCTCACGAGGCTTGTGTTGCGTTCGTCTCTCATTAACAATCACTCTAGTGGCCTCGTTCAGCTCCCACAACACTCTGTCCTGCTCTACTTCATACATACATTAACTACGGTTGTCAGTCTCATATTTTGTGCTTAATACGGCTGAATTCATTTTGACCTTTCACTGATCAATAAACACATCAATGATAATGATGTGTTTAAACGTTTGAACTACGATCCAGGCACAACATATATGTCATGAAAGATAATGTATGTTGACATATTAACATTTGAAACTCTCCAAGTCTTGAAAATAATTTAATATCTTATGCAAGTATACAGTATAAATTAAAATAAGTACCACAAACGATGATTTAAGCCACTGAGCAGAACGATGCAGAAAACTGTCCTAAAATAGGATTTTTTACTCAGTCAATCTGTCAGTCTGTCGGTAATAATCAGCATATGACCAGTAAATGTTTTAATGTGTTTTGGGAAATTCTCTCTTCATCTGCAGCTCTGAAATCTCATTTGCATTTTTGCTAAACATAAAGCTGAGATCACAAAACACTTAAGATCAAACAGAGTATGGTGTCACTAAAGCAAAAATGTATGTATCTTGAGGTGTCATGCAGGTTTGGAACAAAATTAGTTTGAATCAAAACATGACAGGATTTGCATTTTTTTTAAACTATTTCTTGTAAATGTCATACTTGTGGCTCCAAGGCGGCGAGTGTCTCTGGCGATGTAATTGGCAAATATAATTGACCTCATACTTGTCTTTCCTGATCCACTTTTACCCATCAACAGCACCTGCAAAAAGAGCAGAGGGTCATTTCAGAACCACATTCACGAGGGGACAGCAGGAATCAATTATTTAACTACACGCTGTCAATCGTGGTAAAACTTAACAGTTTTATGGACACCGCCATGTTTGATACTGTTGCTATTACCACATGGTTAGTTATTAGAAGTCCAAGCACCAAAGGTGCCGGAACCCTTTTGTTTTTTTACTGATTATTTTCTTCTTATTAGGGCCCGAGCACCGATGGTGTGAGGACCCTATTGGAATTGCTCAGCCAATTATTCTTCTTCTCCAAAATGAATCGCATTTTTGAGGGCCTAAACGTTCTCAAAAACTCATGAAACTTTGCACACGCGTCAGAAGTGGTGCAAATTTACATCTGATATGGGTTTCAGAATTAGGTGTGGCAAAATGGCTCGACAGCGCCACCTACAAAATTTCAATTAAGCGCCCTTCGTGCTACGTTTCACGTACAGTTATGAAATTCGGTAGACAGATGTAACAGCCCAATACCTACAAAAAAGCCCCTGGGTGCAAAGTTTGTAAACCCAACAGGAAGTGAGATATTTAGAATTTTCTCTACAAAATTTTGGCAGTTTTTGCCATTTCCACATGTTGTACTTTAACGAACTCCACCTAGAGCTTTAATCAGATCAACATCATATTTGGTCAGTCTAATCTAAAGGCCTTTGTGACGTTAAATTGCGAAGATCTAGAGTTTTCGCTGAAGGGCGTGTTCGTGGCGGCCTGGCAAAGTTCGATGTTTCGCCATGAAAAAGGAAGTTGTTGTAACTCGGGCATACAACATCTGATCTGCCCCAAACTTCACATGTTTTATTAGAGTCCTGAACTGAAGACATCTTCATAACAATATTCAGTTACAGTCATAGTGCCACCTGTGGGTAACAGAAAATGACATGTTTTACACTCTGATTAACTCCTCATAGAGTTTAAACCAGATCAACATCATATATGGCCAGTCTAATCTTAAGACCTTAGCGATGATAAATGTCAAAGATCTTGAGTTTTCGCTGAAGGGCGTGTCCGTGGCGGACTGACAAAGTCTGGTGTTTCGCCATGAAAGAGGAAACTGTTGTAACTCAGGCATACTATGTCTGATCTGCCCCAAACTTCATATGTGTGATAAGAGTCCTGGCCTAAAGATGTCTATATGACAATATTCAGTTAGCTATAGCGCCACCTGTTGGCAGCAGGAAGTGTGGCACTTTTACATGATTTTGCTACAATTCTCCTTTATTTACTCGCTTACATGCATGTCGCCCACTTTTCACTGTTTTCCTGAGGCCAACCGGTGGTGGTGAGCCCGGGTGCGAGGGCCCTTTCATCGCTGCTTGCAGCTTTAATTATTATTCTTTTTCCACCCCAAGTGTCTGGCCAACCAAAGCCGTAAGTCCTAGAAACATCAAATTTGGCAGGATGGTTCCAAATGTCCCCCACTACTCAGGTGCACACACTCAACATATGTGGCACTATAATAAGTATTTTTTTTACGTTTTTGCTTATATCTCCACAGCCATATAGGTTATAATCAAAATTCTTTTTTTCCTCTGATTCTCTGACTCAAGTTCAACAAAACATATCTCAGATTTTTTGTCATGCATAAAATTAATCTGCCATTTTTAACATTTTGATAAACATTATTTTTCAAACTCCTTCTAGACCATTTGTCCAATTAACACCAAATTTTGTATGTATCATCTAGAGACCCTGACGACAAAAAGTTCCAAAATATCCAAAAGAATTTGGATTCATTAAATGGTTTTTAAGATATAATTTAGTGTATGGTGCCATGGCTACAAAATGAATGGGCTTACAGTATAGTCCAAAAGTTTGGAACCACTAAGATTTTTAATGTTTTTAAAAGAAGTTTCGTCTGCTCACCAAGGCTACATTTATTTAATTAAAAATACAGTAAAAACAGTAATATTGTGAAATATTATTACAATTTAAAATAACTGTTTTCTATTTGAATATATTTCACAAAGTAATTTATTCCTGTGATGGCAAAGCTGAATTTTCAGCATCATTACTCCAGTCTTCAGTGTCACATGATCCTTCAGAAATCATTCTAATATGCTGATCTGCTGCTCAAGAAACATTTAATGTGTACAATTGTACAAAATATTTGTGTACAATATTTTTTTTCAGGATTATTTGATGAATAGAAAGTTCAAAAGAACAGTGTTTATCTGAAATCTAATCTTTTGTAACATTATAAATGTCTTTACTGCCACTTTTGATTGATTTAATGCATCCTTGCTGAATAAAAGTATTCATTTCTTTAATTTCTTTTCAAAAAAATAAAAATAAAAATTCTTACTGACCCCAAACTTTTGAACGGTAGTGTATAATGCTACAGAAGCTTTGTATTTCAGATAAATGCTGTTCTTTTGAACTTTCTATTCATCAAGGAATCCTGAAAAAAAAAAAAGTACACAACTGTTTTCAACATTGAAAATAATCATAAATGTTTATTGAGCAGCAAATCAGCATATTAGAATGATTTCTGAAGGATCATGTGACACTGAAGACTGGAGTAATGATGCTGAAAATTCAGCTTTGCCATCACAGGAATAAATTACTTTGTGAAATATATTCAAATAGAAAACAGTTATTTTAAATTGTAATAATATTTCACAATATTACTGTTTTTACTGTATTTTTAATTAAATAAATGTAGCCTTGGTGAGCAGACGAAACTTCTTTTAAAAACATTAAAAATCTTAGTGGTTCCAAACTTTTGGACTGTACTGTATATCTTCTAAACAGTTTAACTAATCAAAATTCTTTTGATAACTTTTTGTCCATCTAAGTGTCTATAGATGATACATGCACACTTTTGTGTGGAAAAAGTCAGGTAGGAGGAGTTATGCTGCGTTCCAGGCAGGTTTTTGAGCCCATAAGTTACAACTTTAAATCACGACTCACGACTTTGTAGCATTCCAGGAAAGTCACGCTAAACTGCGTAAAAGTGTAAACAAACCAACATGGCGGACCGTATGGGGCTTATGCTCATTAACAATTATTTCTATCGCCAAAAGTGCTTACTCCTTGCTTATTTGAGGGAAACAGAGGAGGAAAACGGCGCATAAGGCAAGAGAAGCTGTTATACCTTTTATTTTACATTATTTTACCGTGCACATGCATAAACACTGCATCCGTAGGGGCTGCCATTGTTGTTTCGCGGGCTATGTGACGTCAGAACCCATAACTGGGAGTACATCGATCTAGTGCTAGTTCACGGGTGGGAAGTCACGGGTTTGACTGCCGTTACAGTGCACTTTCACGGGTAGAAGTTTGGAAAAACATGGGTTATGGGTTGCCTGGAACACGGCATTAGAAAGATATATTTTTGCCAACTCAAAATGGCAGACGGACTACAACATGATATAATAATGTTGTCCACTAGATGGAACCACAGGATAAGACATCTATTTTTTTTTAGTTTGAGAGTATGAATCCAAATCTCACAGAACTTCATACACATGATACTAGGCCATTATACTAATACTGTCCACCAGAGGAAGCCACAGGATAACACATCCTTTTAGATCTCATAGTTTAATGTCTGTGTAAATGGTTCAATATATTGATTTGACTAATAGATTCATAAAGATTAATAAAGCCCAAAACTGAGTATGCCCTTGTTTGTCAACATGGTTCCTGATTAGTTAATTGATTAGTTTCACCTGTGTCTAGTTTAGTGCCTCATTTTGTATTTATACCCAGTTTAGTTCAGATCTTTGGTGTTGCCTGTTGAATGGTTGATGTGTAATGCTCCTGTGGTTTTTCCTGTGCCAAAGATTATTTTTTTTATTGTGTTGAGTAAAAGAAGGACTGCTGCATTTTTATCCAAGCATTCATGTTATCCAAGCATTCATGTTCTGTCTCTGACTTGTGAGATTTAAATATCCTAATAATATTGAAAATATGTCAAGTAAACAGACATTATTAATTATATTGCTGTCAATTTAAAATGAACACCATTTTATTTGTTATATCCATGAATCAATTTATCAATTCTTCAAACAATTTATTCTCTGTAGTATCATGGTGTTGCTGGAGTGCATCCCAACATCAGAAATATATTAAAATTATTAAAAAAAAATGTTGCAGGCTGTGAAATAAGTGATTTCCTTTGGAAGTCAGTTGTCCCTTCTGACACCAGCATGTATTGCTAACTTGTTTCATCAAACCCAAACTATCATCTACATGGGCTATTTATGCTTACACCCCGATGATTGCTGCTTGCAACATTTTAGAATGTGGTTGTGACTTCAGCTAAACAAAACATTTCAGGATTCACACTTGTAAGCGGTTGCTGCTGTAAAAGTGACTGTGAAAGCAGCCATAGTAAACACCTTTCCTAATTAGTCCTACACTGCATAAACCTTATCTTTTGTGATAAATAATATCATTAGGTAAAAATTCATGTCATAGATTAGTTACATTTCTTATTTATTGGTAAATTATTGGTTATTTATTGGTAAATTAACCTAAGGATCAACTATTTCGAAAAAAACAAAATCAATAGATTAACTGGGAGATAAAAATAATTGCTAGATTATTCGATTAATCGAAAAAATAATCATTAGTTCCAGCCCTATTATACATTTTATTAATATTCATTTAAAATAAAAGCTTAATAGATACAGTGCAACGAGTCACTGCAAGTAAACGGATGCCTGTTCTGTCTCTGACATACTCCACATGCTTGTACAGCTGACAACATCGAGCATAGACAGTAGGGCTGAGCATTATATTGAGTCTGTATAATATATCGGTATATTTTTAATATACGATATAGAATGAGGCAATACCGTACCGTAATTTGTCCTAAACATGAGTGTAAATGCTAAATATTTGAGACATAATGCTAAACATGACACTAAATGCTAAATATGTAGGGCTTTAAAATAACTCATAAGATATAGTTAACACGTATAGGGCCAGATTTACTAAACAGCTTGCGCCAGCGCAAACCATCTTTTGGCGTTAAAAAAAAAACTACTGTCCGGATTTACTAAAGACGCAGCGCAAAATTAGAGCAGAAAAGGCGTGAACTGAGTTGTTTCTGTGACTGACCTTATTGCATATGTAGGAGTTTCCCTTTCAGATGCAAAATTTACGGGAGGAGAGTATTTAAATGAATCCTGCAACGTGATTTACTAATGTTTGCACTAGTAAATTTAGTGGTATTTGCGCCATTATTTAATGGCCAAAAAAGCATGTCTTAACCCATTTTGCAACATGGCTGCAATTGTTGCCGTTAGGAGGAGACACCGCAGAGAACAGAGAGCGCGTGGAAGAAGGGAGAAAATATTTTCCACTCGTATTAATTTGGAATGCCAGAGGAAGACGTTATCTGAACATATCGTTTGCCAAGGCATGTTGGCCTATATATACACGTGTACGTACGTGTTTGTCAGATTACACAAGTTGCGCCTGTGTCGACCTGCACCTAATGAGCATCAGCTCAGCTAATTTGCGACTCAACACTAATTTGCACTGCTCTTGGTAGATTGTGTTGGTCATTATGTAAATGATTTGACTGAGTCTGTGTTCTTTAATTTGCGTGTCAGCAGTAGATCACGTGCAAAACTTGCCACTCCCATTGTCGAATTTGTGGAATTGCGCTCTCCTGCTAATTTGCCCCATTTAGTAAATCTGGCCAAAGTCATGCAAATATTTCCATTTTGCTGTCAGGAGTAGACGAGCCTTAGGCAAGTGAGTTAATTTACACTAAACTTCACAGTTCACGCTTCAGTGAATGAGCACTGCCGTGCAAATTCAAGTCAAACAGACAGGGCGCAGCAGAATATGAGCGCCATACTTCTGACTAAAATATACATTTTACTAAAATATTGTTGTTGAATAATAATTATGCCATATGAAGAATTTTAAACCTATAAGTGTATTTTTGGTAGCAGTAACTGTAAAGTGACTATTGTAATAGGAAAATCAAAACAGCGTAATATAATTAGTCTGTGTTTTTGTTTTTATTTATTTTATTTTTAGTTCAGTGAATTTAACTTCTGCTTTAAAAAGCAATATTTTTATTTTTAGATTGTAACGTTATAATGTTAGAATGTAATGCGATTTGACCCTTTTTTGCACATATGTAGCTAAGACTACATGGTTATATTCACTATATTTGTTTTCATAGCCTTTAATATGAACATTGTTTGTAGGACAACATTGGGCAGGAGGATGTGCTTTTTTTTTTCCTTTTTCTTTTAATCCAGATTTTTTTTCTAAATCCAAATAGATCAGTTGTATAACTTAAAGTGAAACATCAAGAGTCAGTGTTATATAACAGTGTGGTTAAACTTACCTTCTTCTTCATGGCTGTGCTGGACATTTCCCTGCTCAACTTCACTTTACCACTGTAAACCACTGTAATATGAAGATAATCAACACCTGCAACAAGACCATAATACACTTATCATCAATCTTCTCTCTGGCTTATTATCAATCAGGACTGTATTCATTTAAAACTCTATAGATTGTGGTCTAAAATTTTCATCAGTGAAAAATTTACATGTCACATGTCACTGTGGGGCTTCTCATTCAGTAATATTCTGATGTGAAGAATTTTATTCTACATAACTGACAAAATTAGAAAAATTAAAAAGTATCTACTCAATCAAAAACAATGGAGTTGTTTCTCCCACCCAAATCTGATTTTCTGCAGATTCTGGTAATTTTTGAGACTGTTCACATGACCTTTTAAATGTGGTCTATATCAAGACTATCTATATCTAGCCTCACAAACATAAGGTTGGTTCAACTTCAAATGTGATCAGTTAGATTTGCCATTTGTAATCAGAGGAACTGGAAATGGAGCCAAGTTGAGTCAGACACTGCTTCTTGTAGTGATGCTTGTGCAGCGTTAGCTTTCTTTATAGCAAACATATTATATTAAATGTAATATATTCTCAAATAAACAAATAGAACCTTATAATACCAAGGTACCTATCTGAATTCTGAGCAGTTTTGAGATATTGAGCTTCAAAGATTTTACATTCCATACTCCTTTACAGAAAGACCCTTTTTGTTTTCTTAAAAAAAAAACACACACAAAAAAAAACACAATGTAAATAAGTTAACTCAATTTTTACAAAAATGTCAGATAGAACCTTACAATTCCGAGGTGATGAAATGTTTCAGATGTTTTCATGTAGCAAAAGAGTTTATTGAACTGTTGTATGAAACCAGTGTTACATTTTCAATCGTGATGGTTTTATTCAGGATATTCAGGAAAACTGTAGGCCTACTCTTGGTCGTGTAATGTTGCTTAACTGTATCATATGTTTTAAATCTAAAAACTCAAGTGTTAATGTCGAGCCATGTGTAACAGTGTTCTTTTCATCATCTCTCTTCAGCTCTTTATATTTTGCGTGATAGTTAGCTCCCTGTCATGTGACAACAGAGCGCCATGAAAGAGAGTGAATGACTGCTAATATTCACCAAACTAAAATCTTCTTTAACTTAAGAATGTAAAGATGAAGTTTAATTGGTTATGACAGAACTGCACTGACAGAACAGTGGACCGATTACTGCATCAGCTCACAGCAGGCACATACTGTGCAGTAATACAGTGAACGTTTTGAAGAGAAATGAAAACAGGTCGCACCTCAACAATTATTTGCACTTGCACAAATGCTCCCAAATATATTTTAAGGTCGCAAACATTAAATTTAGGGAGCATATGCGACTAAAATGGTCGCAATTTCGAGCCTTGCATGTAATCACTCAATCACTATTTCAACTGCGGAAAGACGTGATTAAAACAGCTTGTAAACAGTCAGGTAATATTACATTTACCTTAGAAAAGCCGGTCGATGTCCAAAAACATTATTTTGTCTAGTCAGCTACAAAAATGAACTCTAGAGAGGAACATTTTGTTAAATATTTGCACTACATTACATATCCATTGTATTTTACTTAACCTGTTCTTCAATATTTAATATGTGTTTGAATGTCATGTTGACAGCCACCATTTAAATGTTTTTTAAAAAAACAAAAAAACAAATAGAAACATTATTATACATCATTTAAAAAAAATATAACATTATAATTATAAAAACTTCCTCATGTATAATTTAAATGTAAATAGCCAACAAATATGTTAATATTAAAAACTTTTAATATTATAATGTACCAACTGGGGTTGCCTGAATAGTTTACAGTATTAGTTGAGATATTTTTTCCTTGAAGAAATTTGCCATGTACTGTACCTGATACACCCAAGTAGGGCTGTCAACTTTAGTCGTTTAGTCGACTAATCGGTCGATGCCGTTTTGGCCGACTGACATTCTCATTGGTCGACCAGTTGCAAAAAAAAATTATTATTATTATTTTTTTTTTTTTACCAATAAAGAAATTTTCATTTAATTACTCCTTGATATTTATTCCTTTATTAGCAGTTATATATTACTGTATTCTAAATATAATTAGCCTATGTTTTAATGCTTTAATTTAGGCTATTTTATAACGGCACAACAGTTTAGCACACCACATGAACACTCGGGAACCGCACCTGTGGCTGGCTGCACTGCTGCTTCGCGCTCAGTAAGGAATATAGGTAGTTTTGCTGTATTCATTCAGTTAGAACGCTACTTGTTTTGGGCTTTAGTCGAAAAAATGTCCAAGAAATGTAAATCTTTTGTTTGGCTGCATTTTACAAAAAAAGACGACAAGACTGTGGAGTGCAAGCTATGCGGCCTAAAGCTAACTTACCATAGCTCAACGACCAATATGACCTATCACCTAAAAGCGGTAAGCGAGATATAAATGTGTCAGACAGCTTTGCTATGTCTAATGTCGAAAAGTTCATATATTTTATTGGTTATGTACTAGGCGCATCCACAGGCCATGCCACAGGCGTTTGTTTGTGTTTGTTTTAAAACGCCTAGATCGGTTGGACAAAAGTTAACCCATAGCTTTGAAAGTAAAGAAGAATATACAGCCTGTATAATCGAGAGCTTTTGTTAGGATTTTTCATTATTTGGCAGTTTTAGCAGTTATATTTTTTGTAGCGTGTGGTGTGGTCAGGTGCACGATTGTGACGGTCACTATAGACCTAGGACAGAACTCCTCACTTTGCAGTTTAAAAAATAACCTAATTTTCAAAGAATTGTATTATTATTATAGTTTTATGTATTATTGATGTTTTTCGTTGTTGTTTTATAAATGCTCTATTATAATTGTTTAATAAATGTTCAATCAAAAAAGACATCGCGTCTTTTTTTTATTTTTTTATTTTTTTTAGTCGACTGATCGTTGCGCAGGACAGGACTTTGGTCGACTAAGCATTTCTTTGGTTGACTACAGCCCTACACCCAAGTAATCGATAATGATTTGAATCGCAAGCTTGTGGATTACAATCAAAAAGAATCATGAAATTTGCATTAATGCTAGAGCTGCACGATTAATCATATCGCAATTGCAATCGCGATCGCGATGTCAAGCTTGTGCGATTATATGACGCAAAATGCTGCGATTTTATGAAATAAAATAATAATAATAATAATTTAATGAATAAATAAATACATGTGTGGACACGACAACCCATTCTCTGAGAGCCGTTTGTCCATTTTATACACCGCTAACAAAAAGAAGACCAGTCAGTTTCAGTTTAAGCAGTGGCACGTGTGGCGCGCACGGTCATGTCATGACTTTTTCCGGTGTGCAGCGCAGAGAACGGGTAGATGGATGCGGAGCAAACGGTCACTGAACTGGTGGCAAGAAAAAATGCTACCTCTGTATGGTAGCATGGCGATATTTTGGCTATAAGATTATAAACCCAGATTAGTAGTGGTTAAACGGATCGTTGTTGATCCGTGATCCGTACGGACCAAGGCCCACGGTTCCGTTACGCATGTGTTTCGCGGATCAATTGCAACTTTAACCGCAATAGAGTGAAAGGTTATCATTTGAACGTGTTTGTCTTGCTAGTTTACACATTAAATAGATATAATAAAACCATTCCAGCGCTAGAAGAGGCAAAAGGATTTAATTCGGTATCGCACGCAGCGCTGTTATCGGTGCGCACATGACGCACATACATACAAGGCTCACGCGCACAGAGAGAGAGAGGCGCGTTATAGCTCGCAAACTCCAAATTGATTTCTCTTTCGCGTCCTCAATGCACTTGGATGGTCACATACACGCATTATGTCAGTCAAAATACCTCTCTCAGCAAGTCTTCTCGTAAACACTTTCGGTTAATTTCTTAAGTGAAGGAGGTGAGAATTCAGATGTGTATCTATCTGATGTGTGCGTGCATGTCTTACTCTTAAAGTGACAGCAACCTATAAATACCTGCTGTTGTCTGTCATGTAAATCAAACAACAAAACACAGCTTTAACAAAGATTAATCTATATTAACCCCCTACTGCACACATGTTGATGGCAAATGAAAAAAAATATTCCACATAATTTTTTGGTTCTTTTGGGAACATTTTATTGATTAAAAAAAAATATTTTTTCGTTGCCTCAGGGCAACGTTGTGCGACAATGGTACAGAGTCATAGAGAAAATTATCATCAAAATCAATTTTTTTTTTGTAAAAAAAATTCAAGAAATCATTAAGTAAAAAGGGAAAAACACTTGAAAGACATTGATGTATTGAATTTGATACATGCATAGATCTGTATCATGTAGTGTGCTATGCAATATAATGTACTTCATGTAATAAGATTTCACTCTGTACGAAACTTCAAAAAGCACTTCTTCTCTGCTGTGACATAGTGGTGTATGTTACAATTTTTGCACATCACTTTGGGTGTTCCTGCACACCCAGGAATCTTGCATCTTCCCTTCTTATAATACATTGTTGCCAATGAGAGGTACTGTCTAAAACCTCCTCAAAAAGTACCCCTTATCGCACAACGAAAAGAAAAACTGAATTTCTGAACATGCAAAATAAAAAAAAAACTTCATAAAACCTAACAAAAGGCTTCTCTACACCTTCAAACACACACACATATTTTTTATGTACAGTTAATGTCGTTTTAAATAAGATTACTAAAGCAAATAATATTGCCTTCTTCTCACACCATGTGCTCCTGTGACCATGTGTCAGAACAGGACGTCCCACCTTTAAATGGTGCTTGATATTGACTCCAACACCTTACTGAACTGTTATTTGGTACTTTTTCGACCTTTCTAATTGGTTGATATCATTTAAAGAAATATTTACTAAACATAGGGCTTAAGAAAACTCTCCATTGCCTGAGGGCAACGCTGTGCTGTAGAGGGTTAAATTTATACAGTGACCAGTGTCATTTTACATTTAATTATTACATTTCTGTGCATGAAAATTAATACTACAGTTAGACCTTATATTTTATTTGTAACTTTATGTAGTATTTATCTATGCTTGTTGTAATTGGTGTACAGTATTTGTTCTTTTTACAGTCTGTTCACTTGCCTTTAATAATGTATTACTTAAGCTAGTAGTTTATGCTGTGGTATCAGAGTAGTTTAAGTGGGCTAAGTAATACATGCAAAGTTAAGTTGTTTTTTTTTGTGCTGATCCAAAAAATTATCCGATCCGTGACGTCATAACCGTGATGTGATCCGAACCGTGAGTTTTGTGATCCGTTGAACCACAGATTAGTAAAGAAACAAACATCTTAAATGGGATTATAACAAGTTTGCAGTAATGCAAAGGTGTTATTTAATTTTGTAAAAATATTTTAATTTGAAAACACTGTGCATTTATTTGTTGTTGTTGCTAGTTTGAGTTAAGAAATACACATTTCAGCATTATCAGTAATCTGTGTGTGCATTTTCATAGAGAACCAAGCAAGATGACTCATGATACTATTTGTTCATTATATCGCTATCGCATATCGCAATCGCAATATTGACCTCAATAATCGCAATATGACATTTTCCCCAAATCGTGCAGCCCTAATTAATGCCCAGCCCTACTTAATTCAATTTGTATGTTCATAGAAACGTATGTCTTACCAGAAAACTAAATAAAATTTACAATTTTTTTTTGACAATTTCTAACCAATATGCACTGCTTCAAATCAGATGCTGACTGCACCACATGAAGTTGAACATACCTACAGATATCAAGTGGGTCATATCCCAAGAAGAGCAAGTTATGACACTTTAATTAAAGATTACATATAATCATATTAATAGAACATATTAAAGTTATTTATATATATATATATATATATATATATATATATATATATATATATATATATATATATATATATATATACACAGTACAGTCCAAAAGTTTGGAACCACTAAGATTTTTAATGTTTTTAAAAGAAGTTTCGTCTGCTCACCAAGGCTACATTTATTTAATTAAAAATACAGTAAAAACAGTAATATTGTGAAATATTATTACAATTTAAAATAACTGTTTTCTATTTGAATATATTTCACAAAGTAATTTATTCCTGTGATGGCAAAGCTGAATTTTCAGCATCATTACTCCAGTCTTCAGTGTCACATGATCCTTCAGAAATCATTCTAATATGCTGATCTGCTGCTCAAGAAACATTTAATGTGTACAATTGTACAAAATATTTGTGTACAATATTTTTTTTCAGGATTATTTGATGAATAGAAAGTTCAAAAGAACAGTGTTTATCTGAAATCTAATCTTTTGTAACATTATAAATGTCTTTACTGCCACTTTTGATTGATTTAATTAATGCATCCTTGCTGAATAAAAGTATTCATTTCTTTAATTTCTTTTCAAAAAAATAAAAATAAAAATTCTTACTGACCCCAAACTTTTGAACGGTAGTGTATAATGCTACAGAAGCTTTGCATTTCAGATAAATGCTGTTCTTTTGAACTTTCTATTCATCAAGGAATCCTGAAAAAAAAGTACACAACTGTTTTCAACATTTAAAATAATCATAAATGTTTACTGAGCAGCAAATCAGCATATTAGAATGATTTCTGAAGGATCATGTGACACTGAAGACTGGAGTAACGATGCTGAAAATTCAGCTTTGCATCACAGGAATAAATTACTTTGTCAAATATATTTAAATAGTACGCAGTTATTTTAAATTGTAATAATATTTCACAATATTACTGTTTTTTACTATATTTTTAATTAAATAAATGTAGCCTTGGTGAGCAGACGAAACTTCTTTTAAAAACATTAAAAAACTTAGTGGTTCCAAACTTTTGGACTGTACTGTATGATATATATATATATATATATATATATATATATATATATATATATATATATATATATATAAATGCAGACCAGTAACATGTAATAAGAAAATAAAAGAACTGATTTCATGTCGACAGTTAAAATGTGTAAAATGAAAAGCACTCATATGATCATTTGTCAAGTCGAAACAAAGTGCATATGCATGTCTGAAACTTAAGTATGACTGACGAATGTAATCATTTATTAAAACTGATTCGTGTCACTGTCAGTGAGCCTAAAATTAAAGTGATCACAACTCAAATGCAATTTATCACTGAATAATCCATTTATACACACACAGTTGCCCCAAACAGGAGCACGTGTAGAGGATTTTAAAGGGGGGAAATGAATTGAATTGAATTGAACTGAATTAAAATCTACAGGTACACTATTTAAAAGTGGCAACCTGCAATTGTTATCTTAGGGAGCTATTTCTACATGATCTAACCCTTAAATTTAATTGAATCACTGTAACCTCATGTGTAGGTCGGTTCAGTGATGTTTAATTTTGTGTCTGTCCTATCATGATGTCAGTGAAATTACATGTGACAGAAGTTGCTCGATTTGAGCACTAAAATTCCCTTCGAATTGTTATTTTCACCAGACACAGTTAGAAATTTACTTGAACTATTAGAAACTTTAGTACTACATGAAAATAAATGAAATTCTTCAGACAGACAGATAAATTATGATTCAGACTTTCCTAGAACTAACTCTGAGGCATTTTGCATTTACTATTTAGCACAGTGGCGATTTCTAGTGGATGTATATGGTAATTTTTTATCAGGTTCATACACGGGTGTCAATCAGACTAACAGGTCAAGTACATCATCATCAAATTGTTCAGACAGTAACGTCTGACAACAACAGAGTGCCATAATTCTTTTGCCTTAATTTTGTTTTCTAATGTGTAACCTACCAACTTCATTTTTTTGAAAAGTAAGCTATATGCTAACGTCACATGCTACTTGGTTTAAACATTTGTACAATACAAAAACAATCGTAAACATTTGTGTGTCTTAAGTGTCCAAATTAATTCTGAGGACAGAGACACACTGTGGCTTTGTAAGATTTCGTTTTTGTTTGGCACTTCCCGCTTATGACTTATTCAGATCACAAATACCATATGAAAAAGTGAAGATAGCTCTTTATTTTCCTCTGCTGAAATCGGTAGCTCTACACTAACGATTTGCTAAATACGACAGAAAAGTCAAAACAGAAGAGACGATTGCTGTAAATGTGGGTAATGTTGGCAAATAATCACATACCTGATTAAACTCCCCATCGATGTTTTTCTCTAGTTCGCGAATGGTGACTATGAGCACGTGACTAATTGCTGCTGTCTCGCGATAGGCTTGTTCGAGATGCAACGGCACTGCGCAGACCGATCTGCGTATGACATCAAAGTACCGCGAGAGCGTTTGGAGAGCATACGACTCGTATTGCTTTTGAATCGCTCTCGCGGTACTTTAATGAGTCTGCGGAGCGCCGATGCTTCCCATACAAACAAGACGGAGACGTGAAGTCGGACGCTTTCTGCTTCCCGTAGTGACACTCGCGCTGCGTTTGCATACTTTATCACAGCTTAATTGAAATAAATGCAATATTTGTCAAATAGCTACACAGATGTTTCAGAGGCATTTTATTCAATACTTTATGTATTGCTTACAGTGTCTGTACAAGAATAAAGTTCAACATAAGCATACTATTAAATATCAAAGAAGTGGGGTCTACGTTTTTATCTGTTATATTTTGATAAACATGACACGATATAACATCGAGACTACATGAAAAGAGCTTTAACTGTTATAAAAATACAGATTTGTGAGCATTAGTGGAACTGGAGGTTTCAGAATAAACACGAAACACACGTGATCGTTGTCATGCGGTGAATCCAGCAAATCGTGAAACAGCTATGTCGTCATCAGAGCTCATGCAGCCACAAGAGCACTCTTGACAACAATCATTGTTTGGCAAAGAAAAGGAAGATTGATGAGGATAAAATTTTAGTCAACATTTCCATCTTATTATCTAAAAAAGTAGAAGAAATGTCTGACATTGATAAAGCAGAAACTTAATTAGAGGAAATTTACAATAGAAAGGCTGAAGGAGCTTTTATAAGGTCTCGAAGGAAATGGCTTGAGGAGGGCGAAAAGAACTCTGCCTACTTCTTTAGACTTGAGAGACAACAAGCCAAAAATAATTGTATTGAACAGTTGAATATTAATGGTGATATTGTTAAAGACCCCAAAATCATTGCTAATTTTTGTTCTGATTTTTATAGTAATCTGTATACTTCTAATTTTTGTCAACAATCTGCCTCCCAATTTTTTGAATCCCTGCCCAACATAAAGCAACTTAGTGTTGAGGATTCTATTATATGCAATGCTCCTCTTAGATTACAAGAAATTATTGATGCCATATATGATTTGAAGAATAATAGATCTCCAGGAACAGATGGTCTAACAGCCGAGTTCTATAAAGCATTTAGTAAGACCTTAGCTCCTTTCTTGTTTGAAGTTTTTGATGAGAGTCTTGATAAAGCTTTGCTTCCTCCAACCTTGTGTCAAGGACTTATTACCCTGCTTGTTAAACCGAATAAAGACCCTCTTTTAATTGATAGCTGGCGGCCAATTACTTAAAATAATAGCTTTGATTATGTCAAAAAGACTGAAATGATTGATGAATGCCAGTCTGGCTTTTTACAAAAAAGGCATATCTTTAATAATATACGTCTGGTCTTAGATATATTAGATTATTCTGATTTTATTTCTAATGATTCTTTTATCCTTTTCTTTGACTATTACAAAGCTTTTGACTCCTTAGAACATGAGTTTTTATTTCAAACCCTCCGCAAGATGGGATTTGGTGAGTTTTTTTGCAGATCTGTCAAAATGCTTTATACCAATGGCAATAGCTCTATAAAACTCGGCAGTGGCACCTCTCCTAGATTTTCTCTGAATCGCGGGGTCAGACAGGGATGTCCAATCTCTCCGTATTTATTTCTGATAGCTACACAGCTTCTAAATTTACATATTAGGAAAAGCCCTTTAAAAAGAATCACCATCGCTGACACCGAAGTGATAATAAGGCAGTTAGCTGATGATATTGCCTTGTTTCTGAAGGATGTCTCTCAAGTAGCTATAGCATTAGAAACTATCAAGCCTTTTTCCAAAGCCTCGGGCCTTCAGCTCAATATCAATAAATGTGAGTTGCTTCCAGTAGGTAAATGCTTGGTGTCCTCAATCTGCAACATTCCTATAAGAGAAAGTGTCACCTACTTGGGGATTAAAATTATTAAAAATAATAAGACTAGATGCCACTCCAATTTTACTCCAATTATTGAGAAGACACGTAAGGTATTGAATAACTGGTTGCAGAGAGATCTATCGCTCAAAGGCAGAGTTCTGCTCACTAAAGCAGAAGGCATTTCTCGTTTATCGTATACTGCCCAGTCATTAAATGTCGACAAACAAACATGTAAATTAATTGACATTATGTTGACTAGATTTTTATGGAAAAATAAAATTCATTACATTAAGAAATCAGTCATATTAAATTCATATGATAAAGGCGGCCTAAATTTTATTGACTTTGGCTCTCTAAATAACACTTTTAAAATAAACTGGCTCAGACAATATCTCCAAAACCCATCGTCTGTCTGGAATGTAATACCCCAATATATCTTCTCTCACTTGGGTGGAATTGAATTCCTTTTAATGTGTAACTATAAAATTGAAAAACTTCCAATTAAGCTCTAAATTTTACCAACAAGCACTTGCTGCTTGGAGTCTTATCTATAAACATAACTTCTCTCCCCAAAGGTTTTTTATCTGGAATAATGGAAATACCTTGTGTAGGAATAAATCTTTATTTTTTCACAATTGGTTTAGGAGCGGCCTGATATTAGTTAGCCAATTATTCAATAATGATGGAACTTTACTTGAGTTTGCAGACTTTATCTCAAAATACAAAATACCTATCACACTAAAAGAATTCAATGTGGTTACCAAGGCTATTCCTGCTGGAGTAGGAATGCTTTTTAAAAATAATACTTTTTTATCTGCACTATCTGTATGCCCTCCAAGACCTGAAAATACTCCAGTTTGGCATAATTTGCTTTTCTGGGTTAAAGTCCAACAATCATAAAATTAGATCTTTATTTTTAAAAGAGAATATTTCTACTCCTGTTATTTCTTATTGGAACAATCTCTTTCATAATGTAAATTGGACTCAAGTTTGGTCACTGCCCCAGAAGTTGCTCCTTACAAATGAGGTTAAGGAAATTTCATACAAAATAATTCATAGAGTCTATCCTACTAAACAATTTATATAAAGATTTAAAAATGATATCGAAGTAAAATGCTCCTTTTGTGAAAATTCCACTGAAACCATCTCTCATTTGTTTTGGTCCTGTGAAGATACACAGTGTTTCTGGAAAGATGTTGAGAACTTTATTGCTGGCAATATCTTAAAAACTTTTGTTTTATCCTATATGCATGTGATTTTAGGTTATTATGTTAAAACCCAATGCTCAAAGGATATTGGATTTATAATTAATTTTATTTTATTTTTTTGTAAATTTAATATCCACAAATGCAAGTTTACAAACGGCAAGCCCAATTTCATAGTCTTTAAGAAGGAGATTAAATTGTGCTTAGAAAGCAATTAAAACTACTACAATATGCTCTTCATTAAACATTTTTGGATAATAGAAATCTATGTATTTTCTTACATAGATAGAATGTATGTATTTTCTTCAACAAAGTATGGAATGTACCCTCTCTTCTCTTATTTCCTTTTGTTTTCTCTTTATTTTTGTTTTGTTCGGTTTACCCTTATGTAATACAGATTGTATTCTGATGCATATTATGCTTTGATCTTGTTACAACTCTGTATATATTTTGCGTTAATAAAGCATAAAAAAACAAACAAACAAACAAAACAAAAAACAATCATTGTTATTTTTTTTTTCCTCTTCTCTTCCATATGTTCAGATGACGTCGGACATATTGTTGATACATTCTGTGTAATGTATGCAAAGTTGTTTTTTATTAATGTCATCTCTGTATTGTTTGCAATCATAATTAAAAAAAAGAAAAGAAAAAGAGCACTCTTGACTCAAAAAAAAAATAAAAAATAAAAAATAAAAAAAGAGCACTCAACTCCCTAAAAGGTAGAGTCTTGTGTCTATGCTAGTCTATACTGCTACTTCCATCGAGATCTGTAAAGTTATCGATACTGCTTTATTTAATTGTCTTTGGAAAAACAAAACACATTATATTTTGAAAACTGTAATAATGAATACTTATGAATCAGGTAGATTGAACTTCCTTGATTTCAGTACTTTAAATAACATTTTTAAAATTAATTGTATTAGACATTTCATTCTAAATCCAAATTCTCTTTGGAATTTTATACCCAGTTTTGTTTTCTCCAAAGTAGGTGATCTTGAATTTTTCTTGATTTGCAATTACAAAAGTGACAAAATCCCTCTGATCTTATCTTGATTTTACAAACAAATGTTGCTGGCTTGGTCCCTGTTAGGAACAATTTTGAACAATTACAATATTTTATTCTGAGTTTCTAGATTTCCATAAATTTCCAGTGACACCAAGGGAGTTTTCTATTGTCATAGATGCGATTCCCACAGGGGTCTTGGCATTATTCAGAGCTAACGCCCAAACCAGTATTGCGCCCTCTTCTTCCTTTGATTTATTTAATAATGCAATTGGGAAACTTTTGCCCCCAGAGGCTTAAATGTTAATAAAACTATTTGTTCTCTTTTTCAAAAAGACATTGTCACCAGGCCTAACTGTGCTGTTTATTGGAATTGACTGGATGGTTTATTATGGAAAGCTATCTGGACTTTGCCAAACAAATATTTATTGGTAAATAAAATTAAGGAAATAACTTTCAAAATCTTACACAGATACTACCCAGTAAATAATTTTCTTGTTAAATTTAAAGAGGATATTGATTTGAACTGTTCTTTTTGCAATGGCTGAAACTTTGTTTCATTTGTTTCAGCATTGCACTCATGTGAGAAAATTTTGGAAAGATTTGTCTAGATTTATAATTGATTACATTGACCCCACTTTTTCTTTGTGTTTAGAAAATGTTATATTTGGTTTTACTAA
Organism: Megalobrama amblycephala; assembly: GCF_018812025.1. NCBI lineage: Eukaryota > Metazoa > Chordata > Actinopteri > Cypriniformes > Xenocyprididae > Megalobrama > Megalobrama amblycephala. The sequence goes on along the minus strand of NW_025953341.1, from coordinate 572,113 downwards.
TATCCCCCAAATAAAATAGAAGATCCCCCAATAGATCCCCCAAATTTATATTCTAAATTTAATTAGAATTTTTGCTAAATTTCACATACATAAATGTAAGTACAGTAAAACCCAACCTTTGTTTTTGGTTCTTCAAAAACAAATAAGAAAGCAATTAAAACCGCTTCTGTCTGTGAGTCCCAATTTATATACTTTTTAGCTTCCCCCCTGGCTGTCTGTTTTTATATGAGTATATGAATTATTGTAGTTTTGATGCATAAACTGCGTTATCACAAGTGAAATAGGAAGTGTTCTCCAGAAACTGATCATGGATTTAAGTTTTGACAACAGGGGTTGAAAATTAGCCTTAACTAAGTTGGAAAACTTTTTTGTCACTTCAGTTTCTAGGTATGTGAATAGTTCTGAAGCAGTCTTAAAGGGCAAATGATGAAGCCAAGAAGAATCTTTGATAGTAACTGGCATCAACACACTCTTGTTCCTATTAATCATATATCCTGCAAATGTGCCATAGAAATTAATCAAATTAAGGATATTTGGAGTGCTACTATTGGGCTCAGAAATAAATAAAATTACATCATCTGCATATAACGCCAATTTATTATTAGCACTTCTGGTTTTATAGCCTTTAATACCCGAATGGGCTCTAATAGCCTGAGCTAAAGGCTCAATTGCTAATGCAAACAAAAGTGGTGACAGCGAACAACCCTGTCTTGTACCTCTGAGTAATTCAAAACAAGAAGATATTGTTTGATTTGTGAGAATACTTGCATACTGACAAGAGTACAACAATTTAATCCATGAAATGAAATTATCTCTGAGATTGAACTTCTTCAGTACAGCAAATAGGTAGGCCACTCAATTTGATCAAATGCCTTCTCTGCATCCAATGACAGAATGGTAAAATCTTGTTCCAAGGCTCTGGAAGAGTACATGATGTTAAAAAGACGCCTATAAGATTAGAAGAAGAGTTACGTTTTGATATAAAGCAATTTTGATCTGTATGCACCAAGTTTCTAATTACTGCATTTAGTCTGCATGCCAAGGTTTTTGCCAGAATTTTTTGATCTGTATTTAGAAAAGAGATAGGCCTATAAGAACCCAGTTCCTCTGGATTCTTTCCTTTTTTTGGGACTACAATAATAATTGCCTCGTTTAGGGAGGATGGCAGAGACTGATCTATAGATGCCTGTTTGTAAACCCTATATAAATAAGGTGATAGTAATTCATTGTAGACTTTATAGAATTCATTACAAAATCCAGCTGGACCTGATTTAATTTTGTATATTGTACGTTCAGATGCTGTTTTAAGGAGTTGTCAAGCTAAAAGTTTCTGAGGTTTATCACCGAATTTGAAGTATTTTTGCTTTACATACTGAAAGAATTTTGAAATTTTAGAAGAGAGGATTTCATTCAATTTATATTTAAGTGCACAATTTTTTTTAGATTTTTCAATACATGGGTGTATAGCATTTTCCACATCTAATTCGCGAATTTGAACTTCTAATACCTCTGATTCAGCCCTATTTCTCTTTTTTTGAAACACTTGATATGAGATAATACAACTCCTAATGCTTTAAATGTGTCCCATAGCACCCCCATAGAAATGTCTATTTTTGTAAACGTTTTTTTAAACGGTTTGTAATTTAATTCAAAAAACATTTTTATATCCTGTTTTAAGTGATTAATAAAGACTTTATTTGTAAGTAAATGACAATTAAGCCTCCAATTTCTTTGTGGTTTCTCCATATTATCTATTGTGAGAGGGAACGGCGCGAGGCCGGTGACGCAAGTGATAACGAGCATCACCTGCGAGGCGCACCAGCCTTGAGTTTCTCACGGAGGAGCTCCAGGAGCATAAAAGGAGTAGCGACGAAAGTGAAGGACGAGAGAGGACAAGGCCTGGACTTTATTTTATGTTTTATTATGTTTGTGTGGCCAGCAGACGTCCACGAGGGTCTGCCGGCATTACTTTCGTTTTGTTCTTTGTTTATTTTATTAAAGATTATTGTTTGAACGTTCGCCAGCTCCCGCCTCCTTCATCCCATATATATGAACTGCGTTACATCTATCTTATTAGAAAAGGTCACTGGACTGTGATCGGAGATAACAATATTATGGTATTTAGTCGTACAGACCTGGGGCATAAGTTTACCATCCAGAATTAAATAATCTATTCGGGTATAGATATTATGGACTTGAGAATGAAACGAGTATTCCCTAGCCATCGTCGGATAGAGAATTCTCCACACATCAAACATATTAGAATTACTTATATATGCATTCAAAAATTTACTGGAATTGGAACTAACTATATTTGTGGAGGATTTGTCCAAATACGGGTCAAGGACACAATTAAAATCACCCCCAATTATGAGATTTGTATCTGAAATAGAAGGAATTAGATCAAACACTTTTTTGAAAAACTCAGGTTTATCACAATTTGGTCCATAAACATTGACTAATGTTAATAGCACAGAAAATACTTCCCCAACAACAATTACATATCTCCCTTCTTTATCTGAAATAGTCAAATTAATTATGTTTAAATGGGACTCCTTTACGGATAAGGATAGCTATTCCTCCAGATTTGGCAGAGAAATTGGATTGATATATTTGTCCAATCCATTTGCATCTCAGTCTAACGTGCAGTATGTTCAAATGGGTCTCTTGTAGAAACATAATATCAGCCTATTTTCCCTCTCTTAACTGTTTCATTCAGACATTTGACATTCCAAGTGGAGAAACTTAAAAACACCCCCTTTGCATTTGGATTATTTAACATAAATAGTGAATATTACAACAGATAATCTCAATCTGCTCCAACCAATTACCTATTAGTTGTTACCATGGAAACCTTTAGCACTGACCCACCCTCCCAACAAAACATTAGCTAACAGAACATGTTTGGCTGTTAGAGGAACAAATGTACAGCGCAACATACCACGAAGTAGAAGGCAATAAATACGTATAATAAAAGAAAAAGTAGAAAAGAAAAGCCGACCTCTGCATATTACTTTGCAGCGACTTCACAAAAGTCCAACATTGAGTCCGATAAATAACATAAACTTAAATAAAACAACAGTCGTTGATCTCTGAGTTATTACTCAATATTTACTTATCTGTGCCAAATTGTTCAATTGCAAATTTCCATGCTTCGTTCACGTCAGTGAAAAGCTTCTCTTCCTCATTGTACGTCACCCGAAGTTTCGCTGGATACAAAATGCCAAACTTCACACCGGGTTTATCCCGAAGGATCTGTCTTAGGCTACTCTGGCAAAGGCTGCCCTTTTAACTTGAGCTTGTAGTTTCATTACAGCATCTGACGAGACCATAGCGGTCTGTTCAAGATGTTTGAGAGTTGTGCAATGGTCATTTATGATTAACTGCACTGCATCAAACTTCGCATCAATTTTCCTCTCCAGCGTCGCAATCTCTCCTTTCAAACTTTCATAATATCATTCTTAACTTTGCCCAGCTCCAATCTGAGAGATTCAATTGCAAGCAGCACCAGGTCGTTACTTGCTGTTGAGCTGGCCTCTTCCATTGAGCCCGCGGTCTCAGCCGAACTTTCTCCCTCAGCGACATCTTTCTTTCCTTGTTTCTTTGATGGCATTTAAGCAAGAAAATTGCAATTGATGAACCCTAACTACTTAAGAGTTCGAGAGCACTAACTAGCTTTATATTGTCTTGTTTTAATGAAATTTGAGTGAAAATCAGCAGAGATACCAAACTCACATCTTACTCAAACTCACCCGGAATGCGGTTTTACAGATGCTAGAAATATGTCTTTCAAATGAGAGAGGGGGGCTCTAGCATCTTCTAGCATCTGTAAAACCACATTCTTCCATCAAAAAATATATAAATTAGGACATGCTCTCAATGACAAATGCAGAACAGTTCATGCGTTCATGACCTCAAGGCTAGATTACTGTAATGCTCTACTGGGTGGTTGCCCTGCTTACTTGTTAAACAAACTACAGCTGGTCCAAAACGCAGCAGCTATAGTTCTTACTAGAACCAGGAAGTATGACCATATTAGCCCAGTTCTGTCAACACTGCAATGGCTCCCTATTAAACATTGTATAGATTTTAAAATCTTGTGTAACCAGGTTGAAATTATATCTTTACTTTTACGGTTGAAATGTCACCAAATCCTGATGAACATTGTTTTTTATACATTTAAGATGTGTTCTGTTGCCAATGTTTATGGCTGGATGTTGTATTCAGACATAGTGTTAATACCTGTACTGTCACTTTAAGAGTGTCGCAGGCTTTGTGGCGTCATTCACGCGCTTCCTTCAGTTTGCGCCAGACTAGCTGAGAGGAGGTAATGTATTATTTTGCTCGTCAGTTTTAAACATTTATTTCGGTTTTTGTACGATGCAAACCTTGTTTTATGCATGTATAAATGTTAGTTTTGAGGTTGTGAACATGCAGTTAGTGTCAATTGAACGTAAACCTTGTAAACAGACTTTTTCCAAGCTTTAAAGTAGACATGTTTCCACGTGCTAGTCTACAGGATTTTCTGTATGTTTATCTGCTAACAGGAGCTTGAGACCTGTGTATTGTGTGGAGGAGACTGCATGTGACAGAGCCTTATGTATTTTTTTGTTGAATTGTACAGGTATGTGTATAATGTTCATGATAATTTGTCTGGCATAGTGTTTACATTGATTGCATATGTAAAAGAAATTCATGTTGTCAATTACATTGAGCATTTTATAATTTATTCAGTTCATTTTCACATTTTTATTTAAAAGTATTTTTGCTGATAATAGTAAAAGTTTTATCAGTATATGTATATGCAGTTTGCGCCAGACTAGCTGAGAGGAGGAGCTCGAGACCTGTGTATTGTGTGGAGGAGACTGCATGTGACAGAGCCTTATGTATTTTTTTGTTGAATTGTACAGTTTGCACCAGGTTTGCTGAGAGGAAACGAATTTGCTGTTCGCCTTCATTAAAAGAGAAACCAGCAGTACAGTTGGTCGTGGTCTGTGTCTTTCCTTCATTCAACACAACAAGAACACAACGCAGAATATACAAGGGTTAAGGGACGTGCATCCAACCTAACCAACTGTTAAAGACAGAGCGCGTCCGTTACACTTGCTAATTACTTACAAAGCACTAAATGGTTTAGCTCCCCAGTAGTTGAGCGAGCTCTTAATGCATTATAGTCCTTCATGTCTATTGTGATCTCAGAATTCTGGCCAGTTGATAATACCTAGAATACAGTGGTGTGCAGTTGTGTTTTAAAATGAGGAGGGAACATCCTCATTTATGTCCCTGTTACACAATTTTCCTGGTTAAGTTATAAAAAGAGAGACCAAATACAATTCTATTTTGTATTTTTACACTATGTAATGTTCTATTTATTAAAACCAAGTCTAAATTTCATCAAGTTAGTGTTTTACGCATTTTCACATTTATTCCAAAATAATAACTAAAGGCAGTAACAATTTAAACAATATATATTATGTATAAACTAATATTCAGCTTTTCTTTTTAATAGTCAATATATTTTCAGCAGTCATGAAGCTTGACACAAAGATGTACCTTTAATTTCATCATGCTGATTGCTCACTAAAACCCCCCGCAGTCATCATGTTCTCAGGCCATTTTGAGTTTGATTTTGGGGAAATAAAGCAGTGATATCTAAGTGACAGTTGTTTACTTACTTTTTAATTAGTCTTCCCGTTAACGCCATCACTGTCTTCATTCAGGCTGATTCGACAAGAATGCATACAAAAACAAGAGGCGGGATTTATCGCACGAACCAATCATGTCCAATCGCAACTGATCATATCCAATCATAGCGCGATGGAGGCATTGCCTCCTCTCACATGACTTTCCCCCATTCATTCTCAATTACCCCCCGCTAAACCCACCGCAAGCTTAGGGGGCTCTGCTTTGTTTCTATGAGCTGAAGGGAGGCTGTAACTTCACCTGCGGGTGTCGCTGTTTGACAGTGTTTCTTTAGAAAAACGAGTGGCTTTTACACTTTTTAATGTCATTGTAACAATTTTTGTAACATTTTGTAACATTTGCATTGTTTTATTTTTGTAATATTGATTATTTTCTCATCCAGTTTTTTTGAGGAGGCTCTGCCTCCCTTGCGTCTTCGGAGGAAACGCCCCTGCTAGAATATCAAAAACAACTGCAGGCAGTAGTTCCTTTTCCTATTTGGCACCTAAACTTTCTTCCTAGCATTGTCTGGGAAGCAGACACACTCATGTCAGTTTAAATCTAAACTAAAAACGCATCTCTTTAACCTGGCATACACATAACACATTGTCAATTTATATTTTCACATCCGTTAAAGGATTGTCAGGCTGCATAAATTAGGTCAGCCAGAACCGGGAACACTTCCTATAACACCCGATGTACTCATTACATCATAAGAGGAATGGCATTTATGCTAATATTAGTCTCTCTGTTTATCCCGAGGTTTACCGTAGTCAGCCGGATCCGTGCCGTATCCAGATCAGATGGAGGACCTGCACATAGACATGACTACAATGCATCCCTGAAGTGTCAGCAGAGATTGTGTCAGCTATCCCCTGTGAAGGCCTCATCGACATGACAGCCATTGGCACAGATCCTCAACAAAACTGTTTCCATACCGGCTTGATAAATCCAACCTTTAACCAGAAGGAACTTTTTTAACTGTTCCGATCCAATTTGACTTGTGACCCGTAACGCTGCCTGAATCATAATCATGCACTGTTCATTGTTGTCCAGAGAAGAACTGGACCCCCGAAAAGCTGCTTTGACACAGCCTGCATTGTAAAAAGAGCTATATAAATAAAGGTGACTTGACTTGACTATAAGTTATAAAAGGAATAAAATAAATAGGACTACACTACATATATTTCATTTAAATAATTAACAGATTAATAAAAGAAAAATACTGTGTGATGCTCATTTTTGTGACACTCTTTATATCTTTATTTTATTAAATCCAAGTGATCGCAGGCGCCTCACACGCACAAACAACATCATTTCTAGCATTTATAACTTGACATTTCAGCCATTCATCATCAAACTAAAATGCAGTCAACACTGCTCAAATTAAATGAGACCACAGACATTTTTCCGCATGTGAAGGATGCTGTTTTACGTGGATATTGGAACACGGGTGAAGTACAAAGCCTTTATTGTTTACATAATGAATCATAATTTAGCAACCAAAATGTTGCATGCAAATATAGAAACATATTTGGATTCTTGCCAAATGAGAGAGGCTCAAGCCCATCAATTTCGCTTTAGCATAAAAAAGTTAATTTGGGCTTGACTTGTGTTGTTTATAATGAATGCCACTATGGCTATCTAAATTATGTTTTATTTTACAGTTTAAGATATCATTTTATAACTACTTTTTCGTTCTTGTTCTGTTCTGAATACCATTAAACTTTTCTGAATACTGTTAAACAAAACTAAGGTTTTGTTGTGGAGAGAACTACAATAGGCCTATGAATGTATTGTTTTTTTTTTACCGGTATATACATATAAATTAATGTAATTGTTTGCAATTATATGGTTAACGGGTGTTTTAGGTGTACAATGGTGTGTACAGCCAATCACCGTTCGTTTTGTTCAGCGTCATGTTTAGAAGGTGAAAATGTAAAGTTGATGTCCCTACAATAACAGATCAGCATGTAAAACTCTTGGATGTATTTTAAAGAATCTATGACATGAAGTTCACACACTTCACATACTTTTGATTTGAAAATCCAGTGTTTAGTTGATCATGATGAGCTCTATTTCCAGGAAGATGCAACACGCTCATCTCTGTGAAATCCTGTAGAAATGCTTAAAAAGTGCACATACCTTGTAAGCCCACTCATGACTTTTTACGTTTGAAATAAAGGAAATTTTACAATAAAGAATTTTTTTTCTTTGGGATAGATCCCAGTGATACAGGTATAAGTGTTGGTTGAAGACAGCTCCAAATGGGTTGGGTTGGGATGTACAAATCTCTAGAGGCTTTTGAATGGTTCATTTAATGGGTGTTGTATCTGGTTCGTGTTCACAGCTGGTGGCAGTAATTGCGCAAGTGTTGTTTTGCTACCAAAAACAAAGAAAATTTTCAGTGTGAATAGCGTCATGTTGAACAATGAAATGAAGAGGTAAGCTTGTTATAGTTTTTAAATTTGCACTCAAAAAAGTTTTATATATAAATTATTTAAATTGCAAATGCATTTATTAAACTTTTTTTGTAATAGCTTTGGTAAATTTTTAAATGTCCAAAACTCTAAATTATGCTTAATTGTAAACTTTAATGTTTTCATTATGGTTATCCAATTTTTACTTTCCACTTAAAGTAATGCAATTTAAACATTTGGTTCAATTACCAAAACCAAAACACAAATAATACTTATTCAATTTAATACTCAAACTTAATACTCAGTAAATCATTTTCTTGTTTGTTCTTTTTCAAGTGTTGGAAAAATAAAACCACAGAGTAAAAAAGAAAACTTCTGGAAAATGTACTCCATCTCCACTTTTTAGGAGTGCCACATTGATTACAAAAGCTGCACATCTGGTATGTTTTCAGTAAATCTGTGGTGAATAAGTGTATTAGTGTAGTTGTGGCATTTTAAAAGAATTGTTCATCTAGAAATGAAAATTGTCTCATTTATTTACCTCATGCCATAGAAACGAGAGTTCTAGTCACCGTTCACTTGCATGGTATGATGATATTCTTGCTGAGATATTCTTCTTAGAAACTTTGTATGTGTTCAACAGGAGAAATAAAGTCATACACATCTGGGATGGCATGAGGGAAGTAAATGAAAAGACAATTTAATGAGGTTCCTGTGTGTCCACCAGGTTATTGCTGGGAAGGGCAAATGAGACAAGCTCCACGGCATCGACTCAGAAGCCTTCCATTCAAGATTGGACTGCAGATATGTTTAATATTTGTTTTAAATTGTATGAGTGACTTGCACATCTTTTGAATATTCATGTAAAAATAAAATCATTTATCCACCCTCAAATTTCAAGCTTGCATTAATTTGTATAACATGTTAGGAAGAATGTTAGTGTCACGGTTCTCAGGTCTGTGTGTTCACCTTGTTTGTTTTGTTGTGTTTTCTGTCACCTGTTAGCAGCTCGCGTTGCTGTGGCAATGCTCTCAGTTGACGAGATAATCAGCTCAGCACACCTGAAGCTCGTCAGTTCTGCCTTTAAATGTGATGTGTTTGCTCTTGTCTTTTGTCAGATCGTTTGTGTTCATTTGTGCTGTTTTTCCCATCCAGTTTTGTTTCCTGTTCCTTGTGCCATTTGTTTCGTTCCTGCTCTCATCTGGATTATCTCTCCTTCCCTTCACTGGATTACTCATTGGACTATCTGTCAGCAGATGACGCTGAGCCCATTGCAGTCTCCTCGCTGCCAAGGCCTGCCATTCACCATCTTCTACCCACGACTCTGACCATCTTGCTTAATTATTTCTCTAATCTGAATAAAATGACTTTGCTGCATTTGCTACATGGATTGATTCTCTGGAAGCCAAACTCATCCACCCTTCCTCTTCCCCTGCAGGTGCGGGGTTTTTCTTTATGGAAAAGAAAGTTGGCGCCCTTGTATTGACTATCGAGGTTTGAACAACATCATGGTTAAGAACACTTATCCTTTGCCGTTGATGTCTTCGGCCTTCCAGCAGTTGCAGGGAGCTTCCCTTTTTCACAAAGTTGGACATTCGCAATGCCTATCATTTGGTCTGTGTCAGGGAGGGGGAAGACTGCTTTCAATACTCCCAGGGGGCATTTTGAATATCTTGTTATGCCATTGGGGCTATACAATGTTCCCGCAGGCTTCCAAGCACTCGTCAATGACGTGCTGAGAAATATGGTCGATAACTTCATTTATTTATACCTGGATGACACATTGGTATTTTCTCCTTCTCTCCAGGAACATTCAGGTCATCAATGGAGTTTTATTCGCAATTACACCAAACTAGCCGCCCCTTTGACTTTGACCTCCACCAAAATGACGATCAGGTCGTCTAAAGCAGCCAAGGCTGCATTTTCCAACCTCAAGAGCAGTTTTGTTTTAGCTCCCATTCTCATTGCCCCTGATTCCTCTTGTCAGTTTGTGGTGGAGGTCAATGCGTCAGAGGTGGGGGTTTGTGCAGTTCTTTCCCAGCATTCTTCTGCAGACGACAAGATGCATCGGTGCACTTTTTTTTTTTTTCTCATCGTTTGTCTCCCGCCGAGCACAATTACGATACTGGTAATCAAGAGTTGTTGGCCGTCAAGCTTGCGTTAGAGGAATGGCTTCATTGGTTGGAAGGCTCAGGGTGCCTTTCATCATCTGGACTGATCAAAAAAACCTTGAGTACATAATGTCCACCAAACGTTTAAACCCTAGGCAGGCTCGGTGGGCTCTTTTTTTTCCAGCCGTTTTGATTTTTCCATCTCTTACTGTCTGGGTTCCAAGAACATCAAACCCAATGCCTTGTCTTGTGTTTTTGATCATTCCGAGCACCCATCTTCTCCCGAGTCCATTTTGAAAGAGAAACTTGTTGTTTCAATGGTAACTTGGGAGAACGAGTTGAAGACCCCTAACAAGGGGTAATGCCTCTGTCCTACTGCCCACCGAGGCATTTGTTCTTGCCTGAGGCTTTACGGTCCAATATGATGGGGTCATTGTTCTAAGGTGGCTTGTCATCCAGAGGTGAGTTGCACCTTGTTTCTCATTAAGCAACGGTTCTGGTGGCAATCTATGACTTCTGACATCCGGAGATTTGTTTTAGCCTGCTCTGTTTGCGCTAGTTGTAAGAATTCCAATCGACCCCCTGCTGGACTCCTTCAGCTGCTGTCAGTCCCTTTGAGACCCTGGTCCCATATTGCACTCAATTTTGTTACAGCCCGCCCTCCCTCACAGGGCAACACAGTGGTTTTGACCATAGTAGACCGGTTCTCAAAGGCGGTTCATGTCATTCCTCTTCCCAAATTACCCTCTGCCAGAGAGACAGCGATTGCTGTCATTGATCATGTATTTAACATTTATAACCTCCCATAGGATGTGGTCTCTGACAGGTGACCCCAATTTGTTTCCAAATTTTGGAGAGAGTTTTGTAAGTTTTGTGAGGCAAATGTTGTCTTTCCTCTGGTTTTCACCCTCAGAGCAATGGTCAGACAGAGAGGGCCAACCAAGACTTGGAGCAGGTGTTGCGTTGTTTGGTCTCTCAGAATCCATCCTCCTGGAGCCAGCAACTTTAATGGGTTGAGTACGCACATCTACGAGCCTATCTCTGTTTGAGTGTAGTTTAGGTTACCAGCCATCAATTTTTCCTAGTCTGGAATCCAAAGTCGCGGTCCCCTCTGCCCACACTTTTTTTCAGAGGTGCCGCCTGGAAAGCCAGACAGACTCTCCTCCAGGTGGGTGCACACACTAAGGCTCAGGCTGATCGCCACCGGTCAAGACCTCCTGTCTACGTTGTTGGACAAAAAGTGTGGCTTTCTTCCAAGAATATTCCTCTCTGCTCCATTTGTAATAAACTTGCTCACAAATTTATTGGCCCATTCACTGTCACTAAAGTTCTTAGTCCAGCGGCAGTCCACCTTAAACTTCCTCTGGCTACAGGAGAATTCATTCAGTTTTTCATGTTTCCAAATTAAAACCCGTTTTTCATTCCCCGTTAATCCGCCTGCTCTGGTTCCCCCACCGCTGCCTCTCGTAGATGGGGAACCTGCTTATTCGGTCAAATGTATTCTGGATTTGAGACGGACGGGATGCGGATTCCAGTTCTTGGTGGACTGGGAGGGTTATGGTCCAGAGGAGAGAAGTTCGGTTACTGCAAGGGACATATTGGATCAGTCCCTTCTTTATGATTATAATCGACAAGTAAGTTCCTCTGATAGGGGAAGGGTACTGTCATGGTTCGCAGGTCTGTGTGTTCATCTTGTTTGTCTTGTTGTGTTTTCTGTCACCTGTTGGTGGCTCATGTTGCTAGGGCAATGCTCTCAGCTGATGAGCTAATCAGCTCAGCGTACCTGAAGCTCGTCAGTTCTGCCTTTATATGTGGTGTGTTTGAACTTGTCTTTTGTCATATCATTGGTGTTCATACCTGCTGTTTTTACATATTCACTTTATTCAGTACAGCCATGTCTCATTTTAATGTTCATTTTCGTCTTGATACTGTTGAATTTTAAAAGTCATTTTCAATATTATACAGCCATATGCTTGAGTATTTGCAGTTCTGCATTATACACGTATTGCAATCTAATGGTTTTAATACAAAATCTCCTTATGGCAAAGTATGTTAAAACATGTTAAAATGCAACTTTGAATGGCACTGGATATACACAGTAATGATAAAGCTATCTGGTTTAAAATTTACATTGGATTAAAATAAAAATGAATTAGATTTATTTATATAAATGTTACAAGAAAGGGAACATGGTTAATATCTTCATTTAAAAAGCTAGAAATAAACAGTAATTTTATCTGCAAATAATAATCGAATTACCCAGAAAAAAGGTAGCCAGTTAGTCAGTTAACTAGGTTGAAAAGGATTTGTGAAGATGATGATTTTGAGAAAGAAAATGAACTATGAATGAATGAATGAATGAATGAGGAATTTAAATATAGCGCTTTACTATACTGTACACTAAAAGCGCTTTACAATCATATAATATTCTCCTCAACCTTATCATAACTCTACCATCACTAACTCATCATAATTAAACAATCTTAATTAAAATGGAAAAAAAAAAAAAAAAAAAAACTGCAATGGTGGAAATAATTTCTTCTTAATTCATTCAAATGATTTCTTGGGATTTCTGATGTCATAAAATATGAGGAAAAAAATCTAAGCAAAAAAAAAAAAAATCACAAATACAGATAAATATTTGCTGACAGTCAAAATTAGTTTATTAAGATTTTTGAAGTTACTTAGGACTTTTACTGCACAGGTTGAATTAGGAAAAACGCTTGCTGCTTAATTAGGATGTCTTAATTTGCATCCTAAAGGGAAAAAAAAGAATATCTTAAACTCTCTTTTAAAATTTCTTATGTATTATTTTATTACTTTGTATTACTTACATTTGTGATGATTATTTTAAACGATTAAATTTATATATATATATATATATATATATATATATATATATATATATATATATATATATATATATATATATTTATTTATTTATTTATTTATTTTAAATTACAGAATATGTAACCTGGTGTAATATGTATTTTGTAATATGTAATTCTTGTAACTTGTAATCAGCATCAGTGGTCTTTCTTTTGAAACCTCCCACCCTCACCTAACAGTGGTGGGCGGGGTTGATCGTGTCATAACGACGATTCTGCATCTCTATTGGCTCGTGTCATCTCCGACGTCACGATCATGATTAGAATTGATGATCGGACGTTTTGATTTCATTGTCTAGCCAGGGGATTCGTAAAGAAATCTGCTGAATTCGAGGGGGCTGTTGATTTCTCTACAAAAGGTATCTCTTTTAACATGCTTAACAATGTTGTAAGGTTGTGGTGACATCACGGTTCTCATTCCAAATAGCCAGTGTCATACATTTATACCAGCATCGCTGTCTGAGCAATGCAAAATAATAATAATAATAAAAAAGTTTCGAGTGAAAGATTTGGCTCGCGCGTGGCCTCCTGGGCCTCTCTCGCGCACTAGCGCGCGTCAGGAATTTGTCTCTATCTTTTTTCTTTCTTTCTTTCTTTTTTTACCACATTACTTCAGTTTAGTTACGCCTTTTATTTTAATTGTTACCCCAACGCCCAACATTTTGTCTCCGAGATGAGCCGCGGTGGGGTCGTATGCCCATTTTAGCTCTGTTTGAGATGTTATTATTATGATTTCATGCACGAGCGCAAATTAATTGTATGATATTATTTAAAACTCACAAATGAAACATCGGCGATTGACATACATTTTCTGAACATTACAGACATTCAAATGATAAATCAAATAAACGGTTTGTTTACCATTAACTGTCCGAGCAGCAATGACATGCTAGATGTTGATGAGTGTGTTTGTAATGGCGCGGGATGGAGAGACTTTAGCACTGCAGCTAACCCGCATCAGCACCGCCGCACATCACAACAAACAATGGTCATGATTACGCTGATGCACACACAGCATTATGTTTTTATTAACATAGTGTTAATAATTAAAGGAAACGGTAGTCTATTTTCTTGGACGAAATTTAGATTTCACTACATTTACGTTGTGATGAAAGTCACGTCTCTTTCACACAGTCTTAACAAGATGTCATAATCTTTCTGTCATTGTATTTTGAATGATAATACTAACAGTTTTATTATCACAATATGTAGCCTATAGTAACTATGATTTGGCAGGAACTATGATAGTGATTGTATTCTCAGATGAAGAACTTTTCTCGGGTAATGTGGTTGGACTGAAATAGTAAACAATTTTTTTGGTCCCACTTTTAGGCGTCTTATGTCAAAAAATTAATTCTTAGGTACAGTGTACTTATTGTGTTGATGTTATATTGCAAAATACAAGTGCTGCTTTTGAGGTGGATACGAGTAAGGTTTGGGACAGGTTTGGTAGTATGGTTAGGTTTCAGGGTGGGTTAAAGGTGCAATATGTAAGAATTTTGCAGTAAAATATACAAAAACCACTAGGCCAGTGTTATATATTTTGTTCACTTGAGTACTTACAACATGCCAAATGTTTGCAATTATTTGTAAATCGTGAGAAAATTGCGATTTTAACCAAGGCTCCGGGATGTGTGAGGAGTCGCCTGTCAATCACGTCATACCTGTGTTACCCTCGGTTTCCGGTTTTATTTTGTAGAAACCATGGAAACACCAAATACGCTTTAATATATTACATGTTTTAATGGACAATGGAACAACTGTTTTGACATATTTATAAACATAAAACGAATAATTGTTATATAGCTCAACACGTTTAGTCTTATTGTTTAAATCTAATTTTCTTGATTTTTTTTTTTTTTTTTTTTGCAAGTACCATGCTTTACCATGCCTCAGAGAAAAACACTATTTTGTGAAGTAGCTAACATAGCATAATCAGATGCAGCTTTATTTTTAGTAACAGTAATACAGAATTTTTTTCCATCATACAATACATTTTAAAATTAATTACATGCCATTTATCAACACAAGCCATCCAGCATTTCGTATGATATTCTAAAATGGATCTAGCTTACTGAAGTGTGCAACAAGTGTCTCACAGCAGCCACCGAGCGAATGCACAGAGTAACCTTAATAATTTTCAACACTCTCAAATGTATCTAATATGATAAACAGAGCTGTGTTACCTCATACTCATGACCGGAAAAGCGGAAGCGGCGCCGGCGACTGTGACATAATAACAGTTCCGCTGCTCGCGGCCTGTGTTGCGCAATCGCTCCAGCAGCCTCGTTCAGCTCTCACAACACTCGGTCCTGCTCTGCTTCATACTACAGTAACGTTAATAATCGCATCCATGAACATGATTTGTTCCCGAGTCCTATCACAATTCTTTTCCACCTACCGTTGAGATGAAGACCACATGTCCCAAGATTCCGCGCTTAAACTTGGCATCATCAAGCCACACCTTTGTTTTGAATACATCTCTAGCGACCTCTAGCGGACAGGAAATATTACATAGTGCACCTTTAAGGGGTAAGGGAAGGGTCAACAGTGTAATAATAGATGTAATTACAGAAATTGATTACAGACATGCAGGTATTTTTAAAATATAAGTAAAATGTACACAATAAGTGCTTTGTATCTAATGATTAATTTAAATGTTAGTATCTAGTAGTTAAAGACATTTTATAAAAAGTGTTTTTTTCTCAGTATTGTTTTGAATCAGAGCTCAGGCATATCCGTGAATGAGCTCGAACCTAAAAGATTGGATATAATAATAATAATAATAATAATAATAATAATAATAGCAATAATGGCTGTTTTGAAGAACAACCTTTGCATATGGTCTTTTTCAGATCTGAGGGGTCCAGACCTGGAGAGTGCAGGAGTGTGTTTGTTTATATCATCTTCCCAAATACAGCTTCCTTTGCTCACTGAGAAGTCTCGTAAGAGCAGTTAATAGTGTTGCAATGGCTGAAAGTTGGTGTGAATAGATGTGCACACAACAGTGTGTCTCTGCTATATGTTGAGATTAATTATAGCTCAACCGGATTCCTGGGGTCTCTCTGCACATCCACCAGAGGGATGGAAAAATGGCTGGAAAAGAGGAGCATTCACACTGTGAGTATCCTATAAGTACATATGCATTAGAGATGTGCTCTAAAGGGATTCACATCACACGCATACAGCATTGTGCTGTGGAGTGAAATACATTACAGTAGACCTAACCAAAGCAATGGATTTATTACACATATATTGGGATTTTGTATTATAATTAAAGAGGGACATAAAATTTAACTGTTTAACCTTAAGTTGTACAACTACACACCTAAAGGACTGTTCAGGGTTTAACACATTAAGCTCAACGGCATCTAACGCGTTACCAGCTAATAGAATTTTGACTCTTGAATCTGTTTCACATTTTTTAAATGAATGTTTGAACAATCAGAATGCAAAACTTCACACGTTTCCATCAAGTAATGTTATGAAGCATGTCTCAATTGTGTGTCATGAGGCAGCTGAATGACCTCCTTGCTTTGGTTATTTGCTGTATTGAAGCAGTTATAAATAGTGTAATTAATTACTGCCAGAAGACTGTGGAGAGTGAGTGAAATAGCTCGCATAATGAGGACTGAAATACCTGATTTTCCCCATACACGGCTGTGGGTGAAACATTCAGAAAATGCAAAAATAGTTTGATGGAAACCCAGACACTCTTTCAAAAGTATAGCCACAAAACATTCAACATGATTTTAAGTTAACATGAGACTAAAGGCAGGAACACACCAAGTCGACGCCGACAAACTAGTGGCGACGAAAGCAGACTGCAGGGTTGGCTCACGTAGGCAGCGTCTGTGTCCAAAGTTGGCCTAACACACCAAACCGACGCTCGACAGCCAACGCTAAGTAGCATGTCCGTTCTGCGCCTGCGTAAGATGAAATGCCTTTCCGAACCAGCAGGTGGCAGTAGCTGAACAGCCAATCGGAATAATCAGATGGCCCGACCGGCCGACGAGCTCCGACGCCGATTCATCATGTCGAATCAGCCGAAAAAAGCAGACGAGGAGCTGACTGTGCGGAACACACTGACAAAACTTAGTCAGCCGACGAACAAAAAGTGCCCGACGGCCGACCTTCGGCTTGGTGTGTTCCTGTCTTAATGGGACAGAATTGGAGCAAACTCTACTCATGGGAAACTGTCAGTAAAACATTTATCTGCCAACCCAGATATTACAATTTAAACATTCAATTAAAATAAGATTTCTGAGATTTGATTTGTGACACTCAGTAGTATATTTAATGTGGCTTTTCTTATTGTCTTATTGCTCATACTGTGCAGTAATGTTTAGTCATTTTTTTATTATAACGTCCTTTCATGTTACAGATGAACTTGCGGTCTGTATTTACTGCCGAGCAACAGCGGATCCTGGAACGCTACTATGAAAACGGCATGACCAATCAAAGCAAGAGCTGCTTCCAGCTCATCCTGCAGTGTGCTCAAGAGACCAAACTTGACTTCAGCGTGGTTAGAGTAAGCCTTTTTTTTTATTGAACATTTCATTTCAGACCATTTCTGATATTTAGTGGTCAACCATCATAGATTTTTATAAGCAAACTCATTGAACGACTCATATCTAAAGAGCAAGATGATAATTGTGCACTTATTTTTTAAATATATATACAGTATTAACACAAAGTTCTCTAAAACGTGAAAACAGAAAATGTGCATTATCACTGAAGAATCTGTCAATAAAATATACAAGTTATTCTCAGTCGACAACAATTGTGAGCTAAATCCACCAAATTCATTTCAATTTAACCAAAGCATTTAAGGCACTTAGAAAGGAAGTGAATGGATCCAATCCATTAACATTAAAATACTCAAAGTTTAAAAAGTATGGACACAATACATAAACAGTGGGTGTTAAAATGATTTTAGTGTGAAAAATCTCTTACTTTTTCTGTGTAAAGGTAAGTCAAAATGTTATAACTTTGTTGCTGGGACAGTGTTATGCCAAAACTCTAAAATGACCTTAAATTGAGAATTGAAACAGTTTTAAAGCTCAAATAATACTTTAACCCCTTTACGTACAAAGATTGCCGATGGCCCCGGATTATTGTTGTTCAACATTCACAAAACATTACACTCTTACTTGTTTGGGACAAACTGAGTATCATTAGAAAGATTAAAGACTTCAGCAGATATTGGACCACTGTTCATGATAAAACTAGGTTGCAGTGAATTTCTTAATTTATTTCAGGAGTGCAAAACAATCTATCTGTAATTTATTTTAATATTTTGAATAGAATATCAACACGCATATTAATTCAGGCACGTCTGCTCCGGTTTATTTATGTTCACATAGCATCACTGAACAGCTTTATTTACGGCTTAGTCCAAAAGTGTGCACATTTGTAAAAATTAGGGGTGTCCTCGACTACGGATTTACATAGTCGAATCCGATTCGAATCAGATTGCCTGTATTCGACTGATAGTCGAATCATAAGGGGGATCCCCCTAGTGGTCCACTAGAGCACTAGAGAGTGCGCACGGACTTTGAAAGGTTTGCGCGCTGAACTGTGCACGAGATGGAGCGGGACACGGAAAAAATGAAGTACGGCCTGGCTATAGTGTACTCGCGGCTTAAGACAATTTTTATTTTCTTTCACACACAGCACAGAGAAACATCTTTCCATAAACCGACCAAACTGCCTGTCAAGTGATAGACAAAACTGACAATGATTTTATATTTTTTAAACAAATCAATGCGGATAAACATTCACAGCCACGATGTACAGAACACTCTCAAAGATATAGAAGAAAATTAATAAAAACATTTTGGATCAATAAACTTTATATATATATATATATATATATATATATATATATATATATATATTAATAACTGCAGACAGATATACATTTCATATGTCGGCAAATCAAATGACATCGGCTAAATTGCCTGTGCGAACAAGCTTTAACTAATCTACAGCGCAACATTGATGCACCAAAAACCATAATAACCAAATATATAATTTTTTTTTTTTTTATCAAACATTAATTTACAGAATTGAATTAGAACAGAATATACCGTTTTAATAAATGAAAATAACCTAATTTAAAAAAAAAAAAAATGCAAAATGCCTGAAGTGCAAAGGGGAACATATTCAAAACACAAGCCAGAAATAGCTAAATTTAATAACCTAGAGTGATCAATAAATAAATTAAAATGAAAGAAATTATTAAAATAACAAAATTATAGCTAGAATTGTCAACTTGCCGTTTTAACTGCAGAGACAATAAACGCTAAACTGGAGTGGCAGTCTTTTTAGCTAAACATTAACAGCATCCAAAAATCAAATTACATCCGTCTAAAATAGTTTGAAATCACTTGTAGCTACCCTACCTGATTGAGAGAGAAAAATCCAGTCTTTCACGCGATCTGCCTGTGTCCGTTTGAGTCTTTTCAAATAGCGTGCTATAGTCAGCTCGTTGGCCGGCAGAAGCGCGCCGCAATGTTTGTCGTTGAGTTGTATAGGACATGAGCTGTTGGCACAATTTGCATCATACGTTTTTTTGTTCATCTTTTACCATTTCAAAGTGCATCATATTGTACACTTTATCCCAGACATCGTTGAAGATTAAATCCCTGCCATAAAGATGCTCATCTGCCGGTCACGGATCATGGAAGTGAAACTTAAATCGGTCACAGGTTGGATTTATTCACGCACATTAAAAATATTTATTAAAAGCTTCTTTCTTTTCACATTTTTATTTATAGTATTAACATAATAGGCTGTATATTAACCTATTGGGAAAGAACCGGTATGTCTATGTAAAATCAGATATTGAGCGCCCCCATATCTCTTCTCATAACACCTCTGCGACGATTCGACTGTGAGATTGGTAGTCGAATCAGGCTCCTCCTATCGAAGATTCGAATCGTCGACTATTCAGGGTCACCCCTAGTAAAAATAATGATTTATTCTCACATTTATGTGAATAAACATTTAAATTAAAATGTTTATCATATAAAGCAGCCGGTCATGTCTCGTTAGAGTTCTCGTCAGTTCACATACACTATATTGCCAAAAGTTTTGGGACGCCTGCCTTTACATGAACTTTAATGACATCCCATTCTTAATCCGTAGGGTTTAATATGGAGTTGGCCCACCCTTTGCAGCTATAACAGCTTCAACTCTTCAGGGAAGGTTTTCCACAAGGTTTAGGATTGTGTTTATGGGAATTTGTGACCATTCTTCTAGAAGCGCATTTGTGAGGTCAGGCAGTGATGTTGGCGAGAAGGCCTGGCTCGCAGTCTCCGCACTAATTCATCCAAAAGGTGTTCTATCGGGTTGAGGTCAGGACTCTGTGCAGGCCAGTCAAGTTCCTCCACACCAAACTCGCTCATCCATGTCTTTATGGACCTTGCTTTGTGCACTGGTGCGCAGTCATGTTGGAACAGGAATCCTCAAACTGTTTCCACAAAGTTGGGAGCATGAAATTGTCCAAAATGTCTTGGTATGCTGAAGCATTATGAGTTCCTTTCACTGGAATTAAGGGGCCAAGCCTAACCCTTGAAAAACAACCCTACACCATAATCCCCCCTCCACCAAACATAACACTTGGCCCAATGCAGTCAGGCAAGTACCGTTCTCCTGGCAACCATCAAACCCAGACTCGTCCATCGCATTGCCAGACAGATAAGCATGATTTGTCACTCCAGAGAACACATCTCCACTGCTGTAGAGTTCAGTGGCGGCGTGCTTTACACCACTGCATCCGACGCTTTGCATCGCACTTGGTGATGTAAGGCTTGGATGCAGCTGCTCGGCCACGGAAACCCATTCCATGAAGCTCTCTACACACTGTTCTTGAGCTAATCTGAAGGCCACATGAAATTTGGAGGTCTGTAGCTATTGACTCTACAGAAAGTTGGCGACTTCTGTGCACTGTGCACCTCGGCATGCGCTGACCCTTCTCTGTGATTTTATGTGGTCTACCACTTCGTGGCTGAGTTGCTGTTGCTCCCAATTGCTTCCACTTTGTTATAATACCACTAACAGTTGACCGTAGAATATTTAGTAGTGAGGAAATTTCATGAATAGACTTATTGCACTGGTGGTAACCTGTCACGGTACCACATTTGAATTCACTGAGCTCCTGAGAGCGACCCATTTTTTCACAAATTTTTGTAGAAGCAGTCTGCATGCCTAGGTGCTTGATTTTATATACCTGTGGCCATGGAAGTGATTGGAACACCTGAATTCAGTGATTTGGAGGGGTGTCCCAATACTTTTGGCAATATAGTGTACAAGTTTGAAATTCAGTGGACACATTTAACAGCCCAATACCTACAAAAAAGTCCTGGGAGCAAAATCTGAAAACCCAACAAGAAGTAAGATATTTAGAATTTTCTCAGCAAAATTTTTGCAGTTTTTGCCATTTCCAGATGTTGTACTTTAACAAACTCCTCCTAGAGATTTCATCAGATAAACATCATATTTGGTCAGTCTAATCTAAAGGCCTTTACAACGTTAAATTGCGAAGATCTTGAGTTTTCGCTGAAGGGTGTTTGATGTTTCGCCATAAAACAGGCCGCCAAGCTCATGACTGCACTAAACATTGCATAAACAGTACTGAAGTTCACAATATAACTCTCAAAATGGATCTTTACAAACTGTTCGTGATGCTCAGTTCGAACTGTTCAGATCATGTAAGTATGGTATATTGTGGATGTTTACATTTGATTCTGAATGAGTTTGATAATGCTGCGTGGCTAAAGCTACACTGTTGGAGAGATTTATAAAGAATGCAGTTGCGTTTACAGACTACAAGTGTTTTCGGGTTAAAAATGAAAATAACGACATGGCTCTGGTCTCCGTGAATACAGTAAGAAACATTGGTAACTTTAACCACATTTAACAGTTCATTGACAACATGCTAACGAAACATTTAGAAAGACAATTTACAAATATCACTAAATATCATGTATCATGAACGCCTATTATCAACCCATCTGCCATTTTCACTGTTGTCATTGCTTGCATGCTTCACAATACCTGCAGAACTTCTGATGATTCAGCTGTGCAGCTCCAGACGTCAATACTGGCTTGTCTAATGCTTAGAACATGGGCTGGTATATGCAAAAGTTGGGGGCATACATATTAATGATCCCGACTGTTGCGTCACAGTCAGTGTTATGTTGAGAGTCACCTGTTTTTCCGTGGTGTTTTTCACGCACAAGATTTACATATGAAGGAGGAAACAATGGTGTTTGAGACTCACTGTACATCATTTCCATGTACAGAACTCTTATTATTCAACTATGCCAAGGTAAATTCAATTTGAAATTCTAGGGCTCCTTTAATATAATAGGCCTAATTATATGAATATTTCATGAATTATTCATAATTTTAATTTATTTAATATAAATATAATGAATAATTAACAGCAAATGTTAAGCAATTTTGTCTCTAAAATGTGTTCACTGTAAACTGATTTAATTTGGAGCGAGAGATACAGGGGGAGTGGCTTTATTGCATCAGATACATGTCACTTTACTCACAGCTGATTGGTTGAGTTTGGGTTTGTGATCTCTAACTCAGAATAAAACCTGCTCCGGAGCAGGTTAGCCGTGTAGTGTAAGTTACCATAGCAATGAACCCCGGTAAAAACCAATCCACCTTCATAAGCCCGAAAAACCAGAGTTTGCACAAACTAATCTTGAACTTACTTAGGTAGCAACTGAAACTGGCTTTGTGCAACAGGCCACAGTTTAGATCTTACCTTTCGGGGCCAGTATTTTGGGGGTTGCCTCTGGTAGCACGTGTAGCCAGAACCCCCCTTAAGATCGGTCATACCATTTTTTTTTTTTTTTACCTCATCTAAACAAGCAGTAGAGGTAGCAGAGGCCTTTTATTGCTGCAAGACGATCATTGTATCCACCAAGACGATGGTGGAGCTATAACAACAGCTCAACCGGTAAGTCTGGGGATGGTTTGGGTAGTGGTCTGAGCAGTTTTGGTTCTAATGCCAGTGTTTCACAGATTAGGTCTGGTATGGACACTAGTAAACATCAGGGGGTAGTTAATCAGTATAAGGGCAAACCTGTAATTGTTTGTCATGGATGTGGCCAGCCAGTACATAAGAAAGCTGATTGTCCTTTACAGAAGGTTACTAATACCTGCCTTTGTTATGTACCAAGATCCTCTCTAGGGTTAAATTAGGTAGAGTTGAATACAGACACTATGATTGATGTAAAGATAGGGACTAAATTCTTTAAAGCTCTAGTTGACTCTGGTTCAAGCCAAACGTTAGTTAGAACTGAATGTTTGAGTGAATTGAATACACTGATGCAGGACTTGGAATTGGAAGTTCGCTGTATACATGGTGATGGAAAAAGAATACCTCAAAACTGAGATTGAGATTGAAATAGATGGACAGGCTTATTATCTACCGGTCGGTGTAATGGACCAGGCTCCATATCCAGTTATTTTGGGTAGAGATGTGACAGTGCTGGTAGATCTTTTGCAGAATGACAGGGAGATAGCTGAAGTGAGGGTGGTAACAAGAGCCTAAGCTAAGCATGATGAGACCTGTAAACAGCTTCTGCGAGATTTACTTTTTGGTGGGGGTCCCAAAACAAGGAAGTTTAAAAGGGAGAGGCGTCAGAACAAAGTGGAGGGTACTGAATGTATATGAAATGTGTTCCTCGTGATATAGTAGAACTTCAAAGACAAGACACAACTTTGAAACCGTTGTTTCAGAAGGTAGACAAGGTGAATACTGTGTCAGCATTGCAGCAGAAAGATCATTTTATGATTAACACTCTGAGGTCTCAATCGTGTATTTATTGTCTTGAAAAGTGTTTTGAATAGCCATAGTTAGCGATCTCTGGCCTCTGTTAGTTTGGTTATTTCCTGGATTACCTATTGTTCTTTAGCAGTCAATAAATATATCAATAAATATTGAATAATTACTCCTCTGTATAGAAAATTGACATAAACATATGAGAATCCATCAATATTTCTCCAAATGTGCATGCTTTTAAGCTAAAAGCCTATATGAAATGCCATAGAGGTAACATAATTGTTCAGACACTTTGCATCACAGAAATACATTATATTTTAAAGTATATAATAGAATACCATTATTTTAAATTGTAATAATATTTCACAGTATTGCTGTTTTTTCTGTATGTTTGACATGATCACAGAGGGTTTTTTCACAGCCTATCTGACTGAAAGAGCTCATTAATATGCAGCTCATTAGAGTTCTTTATGCGATTCTTTTGTCTTCTCAGGTGAGAATCACCCATTATTCATGCTGATTCACGCCTCCACGCATACTGTGTTTCTTGACCAAAGATGTTTTATAAAATTTAAATCTCTCTATTGTTCTATATGAAGGAGTGGGAAGGATAATTTTTACATAATTTTGAAGCAAAAACTCTAGTCTACAATCTCCAATACCCGGAAGTCTTGTGAACACAGATTTAATATTATTTTTTTGGCCTTATTTCAGTGACTTAAGTTTTTTGTTTTTTCAATAACCATGCATAAATGTTACTCCTTCAAAAATACAAACATGTACATACATGTTCCTCACATATTATGGTAGCCTAGTTTGTGCTGAATACAGTGTAATGACACTTTTTCCATTAATATGTTTATGAACAACTGAAAAAGCACAAATGTCAGGGCATGTCAAAACTTCTCCAGGCCCCAAATCAGCCTCAGACTCCAGAGGGTTAAAGATGATAGGCTGTACCTAGAAAATGCTGAGGGAGAGAGGTTGGTGGTCCCTGAATCCATGAGACTGAAAGTATTGCTGTTAGGTCATTCTGTACCATGGGCAGGGCATCTAGGGCAGCAGAAAACGCTATCCAGAATTGCAAGTAGATTTTATTGGCCCTGGCTGTATATACGTGTGAATTTTTGTAAGTCTTGTCCAGAATGTCAGATGGTGAGTCCAGCTAGAAAGAGTGATAGAGCACCTCTGGTGAGTCTCCTTATTATTGACATCCCATTTTCTCTCATTGCTATGGATGTAGTGGGTCTGTTGGAAAGGAGTAGAACAGGGAACCGGTATATTCTTGTGGTTACAGATTATGCTACTAGATACCCAGAGGTTTTTCCTCGTAAAAGCATGAAGACAAGTTGTTAATGCCCTTGTTCAGCTCTTTTCATGAGTAGGCTTACCCAAAGAGAAAATTACAGACCAGGGATGTTGCGTATACATCCTATTAAGACCACACTTTATCATCCCCAGACTGACGGTATGGTGGAAAGATTCAATCAGACTTTGAAAACAATGTTGCGCAAGTTTGTGTCTGATACAGGTGCAGACTGGGAGCAGTGGTTGCCGTACTTGATGTTTGCCTATCGAGAAGTTTCACAATCATCTACAGGTTTCTCACCCTTTGAGCTGCTCTACTTACATCAGGCTTGTGGACCATTGGATGTCTTAAAGGAAGCCTGGGAATGACACAATTCTAGTGAGCAAATAAACATCTTATCGTATGTCATTACAGTTTTTCTCGATTGCTTAAACACATTTCTTGAAACTATGCCTCATATTCTCAAAACAGCAAACACAAATCCACAACGTCTCACCCAATTCACCAAACATCCTATTTTCAGGTCAAAATGAAGCTCTACACTCAAAACTATTCACTCTTGCTGAAAAACCAAACTTTGCCCTCAGACATCTGACATCTGACATCTGAGACTCCTTGTCTCCTTCCCCTTCATTCTTGTCCTCCTCGTTGTAATGTCTGGACTAATCAGGCACACAAAATTATTCAATATATTTAATGAATTACCTATGAACTCACTTTATCAAAGCTCTGTGAACCCATCCCCCTAAAACTGCAACTAGCATCCCAAACTAGCTAAACTACAGGAAGAACTAGGTGTCCTGTTACAGATACTTGGACCTTTTACGATCAGGAAGAATTTTGCAGAGACCAGTGACTCATTCTTTCTGAGAAGGACAAATAAACTCTCTTAATCCTATGTATTCTCTATATAACCATTTGGGAAATGTATAAACATGTATCCAATTTTCCCATCTCATGACTTTCCTTTTATAGGCTTTATTCTATGTATTAATTCTCTCTTTTGAACTATTTTGGTATTAATGTTCCATAGTTGCAAATGTATAGTTGACTGAGATCACATTGGCAGCATGCTTGGTATCTACGGACTCCAACTTTCATTTCCTATTTGGTAATTTGTTACATGTTACTAACTCTGTGACACATTAGAATTACAGTTTTTGCCCGTTGCTTGAACTCACTTTGCAAAACTTCGCTCATTGTGCCAAAACTTTACACACAAGTAAACATGACACAACACTGGGAAATATACCATTCACATCTGTGTCAAATTGAAACTCTACTATCAAAACCTAAACTCTGCTATCAAAACCTAACATTCCTTTGTCAAAATGTAACACTGATGACAAAATGACACACACTTGCATCATATGCATACACTTTCAGATCAGGGGGAACACACTAGTCTACTTTATATAAAACACTGCAGTCTTTGATTTTCACAGTTTATTCAGAAGGCATATTTTCAGGAGGCACATTTTCAAACAACCAAAAAAGCAAATAGGCCTATTCAATATTGTACATTGCCAAAAGAAAAAAAAGCCAAAAAAAAAAAAAAAGTAACAAAAACACTGTAAACACAGAAAATCATGGCTTTTGTGCATATGTGGGCTCATGGATCCCTCCGTCTGTTGGGGTCTGGCCACAGGATCTCATCGACATCGCAAGCAATGTCTTCTCCCGCAAGGCAACGGGGAAAATATCCCCTTGCATGTCGAAACCATCCATGGATTGCTGTCACCTGAATGTCGCCGCAGGCCTGTTCCATTGCCTGCAGAAGAGGCATGCGGGCATGTGGTTGGCGGTCATATATACGCCATCTCCAAGCTGAAAAGAATTCCTCTATAGGGTTTAAAAATGGTGAGTAAGGGGGCAAGTATACCACTTCAAATTGATTGTGGTTGGTGAACCAGACCTGGACCAGAGCAGCCCGATGGAAACTGACATTATCCCATACCACCACAAACCTGGGCTGATCTGGTCTGTTCTGTACAACTATATTATAGAGAGCATCTAGAAATGTGAGTATATGTTGGGTATTGTATGGGCCTAGTTTAGCATGATGATGCAGAACCCCTCGAAGGCTTAGGGCGGCACACATTGTGAGATTTCCCCCGCGCTGCCCCGGGACGTGCACAATTGCCCTTTGGCCAATTACATTACGACCCCGTCGCCTTGTTTTGCTCAGGTCGAATCCAGCTTCATCAATGAAAATGAATTCATGAGGCTGTGCAGCTCCATCCATGGCCAAGATTCTCTGAAACAAACAAACAAAAAAAACATATTACTGTACTACAGTGCTACACATACAGAACCCTCTCCCCATCACACAGGTACCTGTGTAGCTCTCAGAATGGATCCATGGGGTACTGATATGGTACATACATTCACCAATACTGTATTGTAAATGTAAAGGACAATTACACTTACCCGTACATATTCAGCTCGAAGTCCTTTGACCCTGACGCTGTTCCTCTCAAATGGGACCCTGTAGAGCTGTTTCATGGTGATGTTGTGTTTTCCCAATATGCGTCTGATGGTGGTGATGCTCACATGTTTTATGTTGTTGAACACTTGGCTGTCTGCAAGAATTTTCTGTCGTAGCTGGTGGAGACGGATGGCATTATCTGCCCTCACTAGGTCCACAATGGCAAGTTCCTGCTGTTGTGTGAACAGGCGTTGGCGTCCTCCCCCAGAAGGTCTTCTAGTTATTCTAGAGAAATGCAACCACAAATTGTCATCGGTTTGCTTCTTTTTCTTACAGTACTTTACTGTATATACTGTATCATCCACTGTACTGAAACATCTCAATATAAGTAATCATGTTATATTTCACAAAAACTACCACTTTGGCTGCAAAAGGAGCATTAGCACCCTGCAATACCCTGTACACGTGATGTTGTAATGTGATATACTGTAATACAGTGCTGTAAATACCATCTGAGTAGAGTAGAAGGTAGAGAGGTGAAGACATACCTGTTTTCTAGTCGGAATGTTCTTATTACAGATGCCACTGTGAAGCGGCTTAGATGTGGGTGGACTCTCTGCCCAGCTTCCCTCATAGTCAGGCCATGGTTGATGACATGGTCCACCAAAGTTGCTCTTATATCATCTGAAATAGGGGTCCGTGCATGGCCTCTTCAACCCTGACCTTGTCCTCCTCCTCCTCCTCCTCCTCCTCCTCCTCCTCCTCCTCCTCCTCCTCCTCCTCCTCCTCCTCCTCTTCCTCTTGGTCTGCCTCTTGCTCTCCCTCCATCCATGCTTGCAAAGTTCTTGAAATGGCTAAACTGAGGGCTTTTTGTAGCTGGCTGATTGGTGTTCAGTTTTGCAAGTAAGTGCCTTCAGGTGTGTATTTGAGTGGTTGCAATTACCTGATGTGTTTTGTATTTTGGATACATGTGTTTTCCAAATGGCACCCTGAGATTTCATTTTTGAACAAAGTGTCTTATGTATGAAATAGTGTGTAGTGTGCAGGACCAAGTGTGTTGCATAAAGGAGTAAGTGTGTTGCAGAATTGCAACTAGAGTGCAAAGCAGCGCTTTTGTTTAAGGTATGGGTTTGCAACATGTGTTTGAGGTATGGTAACAAAAGCTTCAAGTTGTATTACTTTAGTCTAAGCATGGGTCTATAGTGTTCAAGCAATGGGCAAAAACTGTATAAGAATCTAGAGGGTTCTTCTCTCAAACATCCAATCCAGTGTCTTATGCTAATATCTTGCTACAGAACAAAGACTCGTAAAACTTCCCTCCGAGGAGGCAACTCCTTATTGGCTCAGACACCTTAAGAGGGTGTGACATCTTCACCCCTTATATTCACTGATCACAAGATCAAACCCCTCTCTTCCTGCTCTTCCTCCTCTTCTTCTTTTTTTACGGACAAATGCTGACGTCAAGATGACGCTTTAAGAAGCTAGAAGCTTCTAAGGAACCCCAAGCTTGTGCCAGGCCTCGGCCTAGACCTTCCATTCACCAAAGATCCTCTGAATCCAACTGGTTCTCTTTCATGAAGACAATATCAGCAAAGATTCAACGGGAGCCTCCACAAATTGCATCAGGACAGTTTTAATTCAACTTGGAGAGACATGCAAGTATCAAACTTAGTCTCATTATCGGATACATTGAGTATCCTTACCCCTTTTAAAGAAGGGCCTGTTAAAACTAAACTGATGGTTTGCTCAAGGCTGTTGATCTGCTGAATGTCAAACAATGCTGTAACTTCTTGATTCCTGTACTCTGCTTTAGCTCTCTCTCTCTCTTGGTAAAATGTATGCATGTATGTGTGTGAATGTTAGAGTAGTTTAAGTGTTTAGTCTAGTTAATAAAGTCTTGTTCATGTCACACGTAAGGTTGTCCGTGTTTTGCGCTCATATACGGGAGTCCCTATTCATGTCGATCCTGACTACAGGCTTTTAGTAGAATAAGATTGTTATTTCCCATAACCTGGAAATGAACATTTCTTAGAATTAATAAACAATTAACACTGTGTGTTCATTGGACAACAGGTTAATTGATTGTAATATTAATTTTATTACATTAAGTTAATTTTATTAACTGATTCAAATATTAATAATTAATTATAACTAGTTATGATTAATTATTCATATTTATTTTGAGCTAATTTGCTACATCGTCTTCCTCTTCCTTCACCTCTTCCTCCACTCCTTACTGCTCTTGCTCATCCTCTTCCTCCTCCTCCTCCTCTCTGGTGTCCTCAACCTTTTCAATCACATCTCTCTGGATCCGTTGTTCCAAAACTGAATTAACTGACTCTGGCTCTATTATCTATCTATTGAAGGTTGTGATTGGTGTGTGATAAATTTTGTCTCTTAGTGTTTCCACGTAGGTAACTGTGTGCTAATTGAGCTCAAGCTATGCTGACTTGAGTGAACAATATTGAATGCTAGTGCTTTCAAAATGACAACATGGTGTAGGCAATGAGAAAGAAGGGATTTGTGTGTAGAGTTTTGCAGTGACGGTAGTAGAGTATCATATACACTGTGTCAGAATAATGATTTATTACCCTAA
Source organism: Megalobrama amblycephala (assembly GCF_018812025.1). Taxonomy (NCBI): domain Eukaryota; kingdom Metazoa; phylum Chordata; class Actinopteri; order Cypriniformes; family Xenocyprididae; genus Megalobrama; species Megalobrama amblycephala. The sequence goes on along the minus strand of NW_025953341.1, from coordinate 541,866 downwards.
TTTATGGCTTAATTTATGACCCAAATTTCTGTGTGTTGTCAGTCAAGCTGACTGGACAATGGATGTCAAATATGTTTTATGGGGGCTTTGAGCCTTGATTGGCAGGTCAGTGGTTGTCAATGGTTGTTTTTTATGGCTGAATTTATGGCTGTTGTCCCCTGATTGGCAGGTCAAGAGTGTCAATGAGATATAGGGTGAGTTGGATTTATAGTTAGATATATGGGTAAATTTATGGAGCCCAGATTTGGCATTTTTATGACATTTTGGTGAATCCTGGTCCTGTTATTTAAATAAGGTTTATGGGCTACATTTGTTGAACACAGAGGAGATTCTGCAAGTCATCTGTTACAATGGGTAGTCCAAGCACCCCTAAAACTACAAGAAAAGTGATGTGTATTTCACCAACAAGAGGCCCTGTTGAAATGGGTGAAAAGTTGACTTTTGCACCAAAGAAGAGACAAAGCGTCAGTTTGACGAAGTTTCTTCATGAAGATATGAAATTTGTGAAACGTGATTTCTCAATGTCTGGTGGACGCGTCGGGCGCTATGTGTTTGACAAAGTGATGCGGGTTGTAAAACTCTACGCTGTGGATGTTGGAGATGAATTTACATCACAGGAGCCGTGTCTGATTTTTCCCTGCGAAAGACTGGTTTATTTTTTTCAACTACGTTTGGAGAGATCTGAATGACTGTGGCGACGAACCGTTGTACATTGCAGAGTGGGATGGTGTGAGTCCTGACACGAGATTTCGCGTGGTCGGTGATCATAGTAAAAAGCTACCAGACGATTGTGTCTATATATTTTGCTCCAACGAAAAGACAAAACTCTGCGAACGTGCATGGCCTATCCCTGAGACCGAGCATCACGTGTGCTATGACATGAAATTTTTGTTTCAGTGGAAAGATATTTGTCTGTTTGACAATGTTTTTAGCTGTATTAACAAGATGTTCAGATGGTGTGATATGTACGATCGCTACAACAGTGTAAAGGTGAAATTGTTTCATCCTGAGCAGGGCGTTACCAACCAAGAAGACCGCCTCTTAAGTCCGCCCACTTACTACAAACATTAAAACATCTGCAAGATTGGTACACTCACTACATTCATTCAGCATGTCTCAAGAAACTGCATCTAACTACTGCTACACCAGCACCCCTGAGACTGGACCAGTGATGCCTGACGATAACGCTATGCCATTTGAACCCCACCCACAAAGTTATGACATAACAATGTCTAATGACAGTGCTATATCGCAGGAGTCCCACCCACAAACTTGTGACAACAACTGGCTGGATAAATTTTGCATGGATCTAGGGTATCACAACCTGACTTTCCTTACAACACTGTATGGGAACACAGGAGTAGTAGCTGGAGCTGCAGCCTATGGTGGGGTTGACGACACAGACGGAATTATTCGGTCTGATGGGTTCAGAATCATAAAAGCAACTGTTGTGGTCCTCCTGGAACATCTCATCAACAAAAAGCTAAAACAGATTTGCTTGGGTTGTGAGGTGCAGCACCCGAGTCAGATTAGACATTCCTGTTTGTTTGAACCTGATGCCTATTTCTTTGACACATACTTTGAGGAGCTGACTCATAATCTAATTAAACCAGGACTCAAACACATCATAGCTCAGGCACTGAGCCGGTGTGGTTTAAGAATTCATCCCCAAAGGATCCAGGGGTCAGTGGAGACTATTTTGCACGAACTGCGTGACGAAGTTTACATTGTGGAAAAACTTCGTGAAGTCAGAGAGAAAGTTGTGGATGTCAGCAGCGAACAGATTGTCTATGACGCTGTGGACAACTGGAAGGGGTCCGCACAAGTTGTCTGACTGTGATACTGAAATGGGGAATACATGTTGTGCAATGGGGCTGGCAAAATGTTTACTTAAACGCCGTATTAGATGCGAGTTGACAAACTTGTTGTATAAGTTCATTAATGACTGTGTTGATGTGCCTGTTGCTGTAAATGGATGTGATGTAGACCCCATACGTTTAACAAACCTCAAGAACCAAATGTCTGGTGTAAGAGGCATGTCTAATGAGTGGACTGATATAATGCATATGTGTATTAATAAAGGTGAGCCAATTTGTGTAACAATTAGAAAAATACTAGACCTGGTGACTGAATGTGGGAGCTGTATTAGAATTGCTGACATATTGTGTTTGTGTACATATGTGACTGATTTGTGTGTAATCACTGTGTCAAAAAAAGACCAAACTAATGTATGTGAAATTGTTGAAACTTTAATTGAATACATTGAAGATACATTGAAGATTTTTACAGTACCTGGATGATGTATGAGATTATTGTACTCTCTTTTACTGAAAATAAAAAGCCAGAACATGTATATTATCTGAGTTATTCTTTTGTGGATACTGAAGCAACAATATGTCCGAAGAAGAAATAAAAAATATTTATTACACACCTTCTAACCCTGGTTCTTTAGGGGGTAAAAAACGTTTAAAATATGCTGTTTTAAAAGAAACAGGTGTTCGTTTATCCGACAAACAAGTGTTGGACTGGCTCGCTGGTGAAGATGCTTACACGCTGCACAGAACAGCACCTGTGAAATACAAAAGGAATCGTGTCTTTGTCTTCGGCATTGATTTTCAATTTCAGGCTGATCTTGTTGATATGTCAGCATATTCCAAAGAAAATGACAACAATCATTTTCTCTTGACATGTATCGACCTGTTTAGTAAATATGCATGGACGCGTGTTTTAAAAAACAAGAGCGGGCATGAAGTGACTAAAGCTTTTGAATCCATATTGAATGATGGACGAAAACCATTGGCGATTACAGACCGATAAAGGGAAGGAATTCCACAATAAACACTTTCAAAATCTAATGAAAAAATATAACATTATACATTTTACACCTGCCACTGAATTAAAGGCATGTGTTGTTGAGAGGTTTAATAGAACGTTAAAGGGTAGAATGTGGCGGTATTTAACAGCTATAAACTCCAAACGCTACATCGACATTCTTCAAGACATAACGAATGGATATAACAGTAGCTACCATAGAAGTATTAAGATGAGGCCAATCGATGTGAACAAAGAGAATGAATCTGTGGTGTTTCATAATCTATATGGCGCTAGCGGTGTTCGCTGTGTGGCCCCCAAATTTTAATATAAAATTGGTGATGTTGTCAGAATTTCTAAAGTAAGAGGCCTGTTCACGAAAGGGTATGAGGAAAACTACACACAGGAATTTTTCACAGTAACAGCATGCATCCCCCATAACCCGCCTGTCTACAGATTGTGTGATTATGACGGTGATGTCATTGATGGGGTTTTTTATGCAGAGGAATTACAAAAAATATTTGTGAAAGATAACAAGACATTTAAAGTGGAAAAAATTTTAGATAAGAAGAAGAAGGGGCGTAAAACAATGCTGCTGGTACAATGGCTCGGATGGCCTGCAAAATTTGCATCTTGGGTTGATCAGAAAGAGCTGGTTGATGTGCAAGTACCATAAAAACAAAATCCTGCATAACATGAATGCATTAGTGTAAAAACCGGTCATGGCTGAGGGTGGATTTTATGTCACGCTCCCCTGCAACGCTTCGTTAACTGCTTATCCAGAAAATAGCATATCTAGCTACACAACCAGATTAGCAAGAACTATAAACCTAAAAGGTGAATGGGAAGTTGGTTTGATCGAATTTGAATATCCTAGAAGCTGGTATACTTTTAATGAGGAAGATGCAGCTTTCATCTTCAACTATGGGGAAACAACAACAGGTGCAAATAGTGAGGATCACACCCCCGAATACACCGCTGAAGGTAAAGAGATTGAGATCTTCATCTTCAGGGATAAAAAGATATCAAATGTACTACACAGTTTAAAAGCTGGATATTATGACGACATTGTTTTTTTGATCAGGGAGATCAATGCAAATCTACCACCACATGTGAGTTTTGGTTTTGACCATGTTAAAAACAAAGTGTTTCTGAAAGGTCCACCGAAGACATCGCTCACATTTTACGGAAAGTTGGCCGTTATTTTAGGATTAAAACCGGGGGTCACAATAGAAACTAATGATCAACCTGTTGAAAACCACAGTATTGGATACAAGTCTGTGACGTATGCACCTCATCAAGCAGACATAAATGGAGGTTCTACATATATATATATATATATATATATATATATATATATATATATATATATATATATATATATATATATATATATGGATATAATACAATATCAATCAGTTGGAGACCATCACGTCCCACTACTAAGGTGTGTACATATAGATGGTGAGAATAACAAAATTGTTAGTGTTCGATACGACAGACCACATTACGTCCCGGTTAATAAATCCTCCATCACTGAGATATGTATACAGGTGAAAGACGATCGAAATCAGGACATACATTTTAGTTACGGGAAGGTGACTGCTAAACTCCCCTTCAGACCTGTGAAACAGTGTGTTTTTTAATAAACGCTTAGGAGAGAAAAAAATAAAAAATGATTTATCACACCAATCATAACGCTGACCCGATGCGTTACGTGACGTATTACCAGAATCAAGCTGGTGGCGGGCTCCCCGGCTATGTAGGGGGCGGAGTTATGTATGGAGCGGGTCTTGGTGGCCTTTTTCGTGGGCTTTTTAGAATGGCAATACCTTTGCTAAAGCGTGGATTTAGCATAGCGAAACCACATCTTAAATCAGCAGCGAAAAATATATTATAATATATAGCAATACATTATCACGATCTTTTAACAACGATGGTACTCAAGATGGATCCGGGTTAATGGTGATGGCTCGCAAAAGAGGTTCCAGGCCGCCAGGGGTACGGAGGAGTGGCCAGACACAGAAGAAAACAAAACGTGCTCAGAAAAAAACACCAGTTGTAAAACGCAAGCGTAAGGAGACAGCCAAGCGTACTGGGTCAAAAAGAGCAAAGAGAGCTGTTAATACAATATTTTAAAAATATGGCGGTAATACATAACATGTCACAAGAATGTTTAAAAACTGAGCTGGATCTTTTCACCGTACCACCCACCCAAATGTCACTTGAAAGAAATACTTATATTGAAGTCCCCCCGTTATCAGCAATATCGGACACAACACCTTTAGAGTTTTTTATTGCGGGGGCTGGTGAGGATTACATTGACCTAAACAATACACTTCTGTTTTTGCGGGTCAAGCTTACCAATCCTGATGGCACTGATATCGCAGATGGGGACCCGGTTGGGCTTATTAACTATCCTGGAGCAACAATATTTTCACAAGTGGATGTATCGCTTGGGGATCGTCTTATATCACAGAGTTCAAGTACATATCCGTATCGCTGCATAATAGATTGTCTTACCAATTATGGTAAAGACACGCTTGAAACAAATTTCTCTGCAGGGCTCTTTTACAAAGACACAGCAGGACAAATGGGTGTCGCAGACCCCGCTGGGGAAAATCGCGGCCTGACAAAGAGAGCAGCCTTTACCAATGCTAGTAATATCGTCGAGCTGTTAGCACCTGTACATAATGATATATTTTTTCAGTCAAAACTTCTAATTCCTGGTCTAGATCTTAAAGTTCGTCTGACCAGAGGTAAAGATGAGTTCTGTTTAATGAGGAGCAACGGTACACCTTATAAACTAAGCATATTGTCTGCATCACTGTTTGTGAAAAAAGTGTCCGTGGCACCTGCTGTGAGGTTGGGTCATGCTCAAGCGCTGCTTACAACAACAGCAAAATACCCTGTGGACCGCGTGTGTATGAAGACATTCTCAATACCTGCAGGTTCGCGTGTCTGTAATCAAGAAAACTTGTTCTTAGGCACACTGCCAAAATCTATGGTTATAGCGATGGTTGATGATGCATTTACAGGATCATATATTAAAAACCCCTTTGCGTTTAAAAACTATGACCTTGAATTTCTAGCAGTTTATGTGGATGGGCAACAGTACCCCGCAAAACCTTTGCAACCTGAATATGAAAACGGTTCTGCAGTGCGGGAGTTTTACCAGTTAGCATTGGCTTCTGGAAGACATCTTAAAAACCAGCCTCTGTCTATTGATAGGGAAGAATTTCTGCATGGGTATACACTGTACGCCTTTAACTTCACACCGGATGAGGAGTGCAGTCAGCATTTGTCACTTATCAAGAGTGGAAATATTAGACTAGAAGCCCGTTTTAGACAACCTCTACCCCGTACTGTTACTTTATTAATTTACTCTGTCTTTGACAGTCTAATTGAAGTTTCAAATCGTCGACAGGTTCTGGTTGATTACTATTAATACATAAAATGAACACTGTACAGCTTACCTCTATCATGGATAAGGTTTCGTGCAATCTACATTTTCTTGGTGTCCTTCCATGTGATTATCTGCCAAAATCACCTCTAAGAAAACTACCATCAGCAGTTATTATAAATACAGATATATCGGGGCTTCCAGGTCAGCATTGGCTAGCCATCTACATAAACGAAGATGGTGTTGCTTGTTTTTTTGACAGCTTTGGAAACAAACCGGATCATCATCGTTTTCCAGTATTCATCAAAAACTTTTTAACTCGGAATTCTAAAGAGGTCCAACATTCAAATGTCCAAGTCCAAGACTTTTCATCAGACACATGTGGACAGGATGTGTGTTCTTCCTATACCACATGGCAAAAGGGTTTGATTATGATTATGTGTTGAAATTGTATACTCATGATTGTATTAAAAATGACAAAATGGTGTCAGCTTTTGTGAAAAAACTAAAGTGATCCCCATGTAATGAAAATGTTTTCAAATGTGTTCAGTGTGTACAAACAGGTGCAATGTTTATGTCTCATGCTTAATTTCTTTTAATAAAAACAAACAAAAACAATTTTAATTTCCTGTATTGTCTCTTTTGTATTATACACATTATTTCAACAATACATTTTAATAATGATAAAACAAAATATACATGTGTACAGAACTCACAGATTAAAAAGTTAACCACTGTCCATGTTCAACCTTGGGTGATTTGAATACAGATGGTGATGGTGTACTAGGACACACTTTCTGTTTTTTATTTTTCCTAGATGAATTAGTTACAGATGGTGTCGTTTTGCTTTTGAAAGAGTTAATTGCACGTCTGACCTGATGATTTGGTACCACAGAGTGTGGTAAATTTAAACCAGCAAAAGCTTCCAGAAACTCGTTCCATCCATCCGGTCTCCGTTCATCTGCAATCTTATGTGGAGCTGTGATGTTTTTAATTAAATCAAACATGTGTGAACCGGGGATTGTGCGCCCTTTAAACACAAACTCACCCGTGTCAGTCCATGAAGAAACAGTTTTAGCTTTAGACATTTTTTCTAAAATGTATCGAACATTTTTCACACTCCTCTGTGGAACATTCTTTAATATTTCTTGTGAAACATTATCTAAAAAGTCATGGACAGGTTCACTAACTGCCCTGGGTGGGTCTTCTTTTTCAACGTGATCAGGCTGTGGAAAACTTAGTTTTAATGTACCAAACTCCTTATCCCCCTGTCTAGCTATTGTTAGAAACCTTTGCAAAACAGCTGTGTACATTTTAGCTTTTTCATCAGGATTCAGATGAGAACTGTACAGGATGTTTTTTATAGACATGTCTAGGTCGTTTTCCACGAGGTCTTGTATAGACTCGCGTGTGTTAGAGGGTTTCAACTTATCCAGCTGATGTTGTGGAACTAAAAACATCTTCTCAGCATACTCCATCGCCAGACCTTATTTAGAGCTAACCAAGCTTGTTATGAATGGTATTGCAACACTTAAAAGCGGTAATCCTCCTTGTTGATTGATTAGCTGTCTTTTCCTTCTAACACCAACCTTCTTATCTGCAACAATTTTGATGTTGCTTTTTCTTCTCTTCAGTCTCTGATATTGCTGTGGTGTAAGTGGAATATTACCGTGGAGAACATTAAGAGCTAGTTCACACAATGCAACAATGAGTTCGTCTGCTGCTGACTCTAAAATAACACGCCTTTGTTTGGGTGTTGCTTTTAATAACAACTTTAAAACTGGGAGGTTCCTTAAAAGTCTTGCAGACATTGTAACATCCAACAGTCTTAGTGTTTTCTTTTCTGAATATATACAACAGGGTGTTTTGAGAGTAAACTCGTTCTGAGACGATAATGGTCTGGGGTTGCTGCTTTAAAGTCAACCAAAAGGTAACCGAAAGGAATGCTGGTAGCATCTTGATAACATTCCATAAAAAATTTGCTGTTTCTGGGATACATCTGCCGTGCTAGCACATTAATTTGGGTATTGTCTCTGGGGTTTTTAAACAACACCAAATAACTTGTGTTCAAACTGATGGTTCTACTGGATTTTCCTTTACAAAAGAGATTCTGGACCATAAAGAGACAACTTATATGCTTATGATGCACATAATTTGTAAATAAACGTTCAATCTGTATGTTGTTACATGCATCGTTCATAAGGTCATCAATTATTAATAAGTGTGTCTTATTGGGAGGAAAAAGATGAACATCATTCAGGTTCTGGGGGATTCCTTCAATAAATTTAATATCATACAATGCCAACAATTCATCATACAAACCCTGCCAACAGTCAAATATGAAGACTATATTTTCAATCTTTTTAGAAAACACACTGTTAGCATATTCTAATAACATTTTTACAAAAAACGTTTTTCCAGAGTTAGAAGGTCCACATAAAACACAACTGAATGGAAATTGTAATCTGAAATCAAAATCATCTGTGTCTCGCACACCTTGGTGTCCAAAAACGTTGTCAGTAGCCATATGGTAGTGTGGTAAAGTCAGGTAGCAGAACGCGTTTGTTGTAAACGACTTTGAATTTTTTTGCAAATGTCTTGTTATGTAGTGTGAATCGCTTTTTGTTCCTTACGATACCGTCGGTTTGTGCAAGAATATAATTATCACAACCATCCCCCCTCACATACTGACCAACAAGCTCAATCAGTGAGTCTAATTTGAGAGTTTACAGAATTTAACGTGGTACCTTTGGCTTTCATGCTTGTCTTGCCATTAGCCGTTTTAAAGCCATAACTTTTTGGACCACTTGAACAAAACTCTACAATGTAATCATCATAATCAAGTTCATTCATAACATCACCAAGAAAGGGCCCTAGCGGGGGTTCCCAATCACCATCTTTTGATGTGAACAGAAGGCTGTCCGTATCCGTGTAAAGCAACCTGTCACCCAGTTTATCCATAACATCATACAATTCTAACCGGGCATGCGCAGTTGTAAAAGCACCGATAAAGACATTTATGTCACGGCTCTGACCAGCTTTTCCTTCAGCATAAGCCCACTGAACTAATGCAACAGAGTCGGATAAAAATGTGAAATACTTAATATCATACCCCCGACCAAAAATGTGTTGGGCAAACTGTTCAGGTTCTGAAATCAATTCTGAATGAGGTAGATTCTGGCGTAAACAGAAGCGTCCCCATAACGAATTCAAAAGGAGCTTGTTTATAGACCGACGTGCAGGATTAATCTCAATCTTATCCTGATTTAGTCTAATCCCTTCTTTTTCAAAGTATTCTCTGACATAAGTTTCTTTGTCCATCTCTGTCACAACATCTTTTGGGAATCCAGAGCTTTCCTGTTTGAGTTGCAAAAATGTTTTAACATAATCACAAAATAGCGTTTCTGAACTTTGCGAAAAATGCCAAACCTCATGCAGTTTTACTACGACATACCCTTTTTCAACAGCTTTTAAAAGCTCTATGCTGACCCATGTGCCTGTTAAAGCTCTTTCATCATCCGAGTGTTTGCACAGCGTGGTCTGATTCTGTTGTTCAGCACAACTTCGACAGAGAGGAAACATAAGTTTTCCAGAGCTTCTGAATGGTAGTACGGGGTGAAGCAGCTTTCGTGGTGGCACGACGGTTGCCTTTATTATACCGTAATAATCTTCAAGGTTTTGAAAATCCTCATGAATTATTTGTGGATGACCTACGGGGTAGCTTTTTCGCGCCTGAACAAAAGGGTAGAGAGAAGTGAAGTCTAGGTAAGACACCCATTCACCCTCACTGACTTTGTGGTACACCTTGTAAGCGTTTGTTCGCCCTCCAAAAAGTGCATCGCGTGGTTTCAACCTCTCTGTGTGTGTGTAAGTGGACATGAAATCCATCACATCAGCATCAGTCTGTTTGGAAAGCATCCAATCACACTCCCAAACAAAATGAATTTGAAGATTATATGCACGTTCCAAAATTTCAAACTTGTCATCAACCTGTCTTCTGAGGCTGCCATAAGGCACTTTTGATAAGGGATTTAAATCGTTCGGGTTATAACAACGTTCACATCCATGAAAAAAACAACCGAGAAATTCGAATGCTTTTTTCACAGTGCCATCATCATAAAATCCATCGACATAATATTTACCAAACGATACCTCACCATGGTTTAGAGCATGCTGAATGCCATTGGAGTGTGATTTTTGCAAATATTCTAGCCATTCAATTGAAACATTTGAATATGTTTTGTTTTGATTAGTGTACGCCTTGTCATGTGTCAGCGCTATTGTATCTTTTGGCAGGAAATGGGTCTTATATACAGCCATTGCACAACCCGCTAGAGTGGTGTAATTAAACGGGTCCAGATCTGTGCAGAGGATGAACTCGTTACGATATTTCATACACGCTTCTCGTAGCAAGTAAACATCGTTCTTACAGTACATTTCTAGTTCCTTCTTAAAATCAAAAACTGCGCCAGAGAGCCCATTGTACCAATCATCAAACTTCAACATCTCCTGTGTTGACATCGTCGAATAACCATAAAAATGTTTTTCTGGGTACGGGCCGATGTAGTCATCATTTTCTGCACGGTTAAACAGATGCGGGAAATATCCCTTCTCACTGTTAGTCAGATTAAAAGCAGCAGGTGTTTTGGCCAAACGCATAGGAATGAATGCATAACTATCGATAAACCTCTGTTTAAATGCGTTGTCATACATTAAAATCAACCGACAGCCCTGCATTATAATTTTAGGAGTGATCCCCATTCTAGTGAAATATTCCAAAAGTATAAAATTATCAAATCCGGACGCATTATGCGCAATCCATGTGAAATTACTATAAAAAGGCTGTCTGAACTTTTTAATGAGACGTTCGACACAATCTGGGCCCTCTGCCACAAATTCCTCACCGTTAAACGTGACTGCACAGACAAAATTTGCAATGTGGGTATTATTTTCATATCTCGTTTCAAAGTCATAAAAAATTTAACGGTCATTTGGTTTCTCTGGTTTGATCGGCTGAATAAAACACTGATGCTCCCCATCGGTAACCAAACTCTCACCACATTGGACACAATGTTCAGCTGCGCATTTATGTGGTTTCGGATTGGCCCCACTGACGTGCTAACGTCTATTACATCGGGGGCAAAATTTGGTGACAGTGCACTGTGGATATTCCTCACCAGGGGCGGGATGTTTGTGCATTTCAAAACAATAATCAGATGTACAGTATCGCAAACAATCGCCACAGTGTTTTATCTTTTTGGGGTGTGTGTGACAGTCTGGGTAATTGCACACATCGCAAACAAATCTGCATTTGTGATCTCTGCGACAAGTATACCCTTGGTAGCAAAACACACATACATATGGCACACCTTAAAACGCTTTTAGGTTTTTTATCAAATAGTAATGCGAATCATGCAAATATAAAAACACCGTATTTGGATGCGGCTCGTCCGTGCTTGTATACTTCTCCAACATTCTTGCATTTGTGCGATGGAAAGTAACAATTTTGATATTCAGCATGCGCTCAAAACATGAAATGTCATTAAAACTTATTTTATGCTGATCTGTGAAACCAGCTGACTTCTGTATAGATGCTGCTACAGCCTCTAACTCTGTGTGTGGTTTCTCTGGGTTAAGAAAATGAGCGAGACAAATTGTAAAACATAGATTATTTGTAATGTTTGTTGGGCAGAATAAATTCATCCTGTTTTTACTGATTACTTGGTTATGCAAAAGGTCACGTATCTTTCGACGAGCACCGCCATTTTTACACATTGCTATCGACACTCTTAAATCCAATGCCTCATCGACAGTTACATCAGAGTTGCTTTGCAATATCTTTTCAAGCTGATTAATAAAAGAGATCTGGATCGTAATTATTTTGAGGTGACAAAAGAGCATCAACATCAGATGTCAAGCTGGACCCACGCAAAGTAATATTAATTACCCCCCATCACCTGCTAATAATCTGGAAAATGAGACAATTTCGGCCAATAGATCATGTAAAAATGTAGTGTAGGCAGATAAATCTGTAGAAGATATCTGCCGCAGATTTATAAGCCTATGAATTTCCAAACCATTGAATCGGGCTCTGGGGATCACTGTGTACTCATGCACGACACCCCCATCTCTCACAAGGGAATCTATTTCACCCTGCGTAAGGCCCATGTTGGGTGCTGCTGGATCAAATGCTTGGTACTGGGGGGGAGTCGACCCCCCACCTATCTGAGGAGAATTAAAAAATTGGTCTACATCAAAATTTGTGTTTGACGAATCATTAGACGCATTGTTGGTCAGAGGAGAATTAAAAAATTGGTCTACATCAAAATTGGTGTTTGACGAATCATTAGACGCATTGTTGGTCAGAGGAGAATTAAAAAATTGATCTACATCAAAATTGGTGTTTGACGAATCATTAGACGCATTGTTGGTCAGAGGAGAATTAAAAAATTGATCTACATCAAAATCTGTTTCTTCTTCTTGATTTACCACCACTGATTGTACAGTGTTTAGCAAATCTAGCAATACTTGTGTACTAGATTTAGGTCTATCCATATTTTCGACTGTTTGAATTAAATAACGCATAGTTTCTGTTGTGCTTTGCTGATGATGTGAATCATTATCACACCTAAATCTCACTGCTGGACTTTGTTCACTATCATCTGACTCCAGACAACGTTTTGTGGCCATTTTTAACACAAAATTATTTAAAATCCACAACCAACTAGCACAAACACACTAAATAATCAACAATAAGCTGGAAAGTGTCAAAACATCAGAACACAAAAATAATCCTACAAATGAAACCCTAAAACCACATCGTAAGCATAATGCATAAAATATAGCACAAAATCATAACATAAACATAATGAACATTTGTAAATCCACATTTGTATTAAATCAATCAGGACTTACCAAAGCGAGGTATAAACTTCTCAACCATTTGCTTCATCAACTCCACAGTTAATTCCTGATCAGTTCTTAAGAGCTGTTGTATAGAACCGTGACGTCTTAGTAACGCAATAACTTCTTTCAAACCAGCTCTTTGTCCCTGGAGCTCGGTAGTCACAGTCCGATTAAAGAGTTCATACTCCTGTCTATCCCTTCGTCTGTGGTCTGACACAATGTTCTGATTTTTTTACCAACAATTCAACGGATGATTTGAGACTTTTCACTTGTTGACGTAATATCTCATTTTCTGCTCTTGTCTTCTGATGTAATAGTTCATTCTCTTCTCTAAAAGCAAGAAATTGTCCCCGCATCACATCCTTACTCTGGCATACACAGGATTGTCCCTCATTCTTGAAGGCCTCTTGGTTGGAAGGTAGTGCATCCGAATCCAGTTCTGAACCAGACACATGAGCGACATTCTCCGAACCACTATTTACTGTTTGAGACTCAACTGGTAAAGCCTCTGAAAAGTCAGAAATGGTCCATGCATTCAGCATCTCATCATCCCAATTATCTGCATTATCCACGCTTGGCACCCCATTTTCCGGGGACGATTCTGTGGAAAAATAATTTGTATAAGTGTATCGGGATTAATCTAATAACATGAAAAGGAAAAACATTAGCATATATCTATATTTTTCTTATATACATACCCCATGATTGTCTTTGACGTTTTCGCTCAGGGGTGTTGGGTATCACACATATTTCATCTGATTCTTCAGAACTATGTACTACTGATCGTGACCCAGGCTCTTTCCTTTTAATACCATGCGTGGTGATATCATCAGCAAATGCAGTGGGAGGTGGTATGGCTCTAACAGCATCCCTTATATGTCCTTGGGAGTAATGAAATTCTGTATGAGTGATTTTTTTCAATTTTTAACATTTGCTTCCCTGCAATATATATATTATCCACCAATACATTGACCCACATACCGATCGGATCAGATATTCCAGAATCCCCAGTTGGAGTATGAATTTGGGCCTTTACTTTCAGATGCTTCCCAACCTTCGTTTCAGAACCGTTGTTTCCAACAGTGTTCACAATACTTCTCAAACATGCTAAAAAAAAAATATATATATATATATATTGCATTCATATTAGTTCATGTTTTTAAACATGATAAAAACGTTATAACAAACAATAAAACGATGAGATAAAACTTACCAAGCAGAGATTGTTGTTGATTTTGGCTCACATCAGACCCAGAAACCTGAGGGCGCCGCACTATTGGGCAGGGGAAAAATACTTTAAAATCACAATTATAGCACACTCCATATATGTTTTTAATATTTATAGAGTTGAAAATTGACATCATAACAACATCATACCCACACCGTTCAAAGCTAGAAGCTGATCCACAGCCTTGTCATAATGGGAGTTCTGTACGCAGAACGTCATATCACCTAGTGAACAAACATATTGATGCCATGAACTACATAAACAATTTATTTATGCATTTTATTTATTTATTTATTTTATTTATGATTAAAACACCAAATCAGAAAAATAGACTTACCATTTGAAGGAGGTTCCATTTTCAGAAATACGTCCTTAGGGTAAAAATGGAATGCTGGAAAGCCTTTTGATGAGAGTTTAGAAAATCTAAAGTAAAACCAAGTAAAATCGTAGCAAATGCTCTTTGTGTTAGCCACACAGAAAAACCGGCCTACTAGCCTCCAATGGTTTTTATAGGTAACACAATCAGTGGTGTGAAAACTGGGCGTGTTACGTCTCGGTAGACCCCACCTCCTTACAAACCCCTGAGGAAAAGGATTTAACACCGGAATATTTAAAGAATAAAACTATGTCGGCTTTTCAAAATAAAAATAAGATAAAAAAAAAAAAACAATTGCATAGCTTCATCCGATGCATTACAATTTTTAATAATTATAAAACCGTGTACGTCTATTATTTACCTAGAAAGTTTACTGTTTTTTGTTCAAAGGATGAGATTTAACAAAAACCTTTAAAATAACACATCCAATTTGTCTGTTGTATTTAGGGAAGCTTATAAAAAGTTATTTTATTGATTCTCCTTTTCCTGGGGGCAAAGGATATTTTTGTATAGATACAAGTAGACATCAGTAGACCTTGCGTCTGCAACATTGATGTTAACAAACATTAAAACACATTCTAACAGACATACTGGCTGCATCACAGCAGGTAATTGATAAGAGAAACTAAGCTTCTGATGCTCATCCCTGCTGAGGTCTCAATCTAAAAATGCAAACATGAAAATGCAGACATCTTGCTTCCTCAGCATGATTTAAGATAAGAGAGAGCTCTGTACTGCTTCTCTACAGAGTCAATATTTTAGATGAAACAACACTTGATTTTCACTCCAAGGTGTGAAATTTGCTTGGGTGACTTTCACCCCACAATTAAAGGAAAAACATGGTCACCATCAGCTCCCAACAGACTGAAAGGAGCCAGATACCCAGGATTCACCAAAATGTCATAAAAATGCCAAATCTGGGCTCCATAAATTTACCCATATATCTAACTATAAATCCAACTCACCCTATATCTCATTGACACTCTTGACCTGCCAATCAGGGGACAACAGCCATAAATTCAGCCATAAAAAACAACCATTGACAACCACTGACCTGCCAATCAAGGCTCAAAGCCCCCATAAAACATATTTGACATCCACTGTCCAGTCAGCTTGACTGACAACACACAGAAATTTGGGTCATAAATTAAGCCATAAATTAGGGTAATACATCATTATTCTGACACAGTGTATATGATACTCTACTGACAGTTCAACTAATCTGATTCTTATGTCGAAACAGGGGAATAGTGTTTAAAGTTTAGGGAAATGGGTGTGCTTTTTGATAAATGGTGTCATGATTTTGAAATTTTAGTTCAAAAGCCTGGTTATAGTGTTTAAGCAATCAATAAAAACTGTAAGATGAGGGAGAAAATGGACTCGATGGCAGAATAGGTAAGAGTCAACATGAAAAAGGCGCAGCAACAATGGTAAGATCAGTCAAGCAGGAAGAGAACATTGACTCCAGGTCAGAAAGTGCTACTGGGAGGTGGATCCATCCGGCCTCAAGTAGATAAAGTGCAACCCCAATTACAAAGAAGAGTGTTAGATCATTTCTGGGCTTGGTGGGTTGGTACAGGAGATTAATTCCCAATTTTTCCAGCAGAGATGCAGTGTTAACTGATCTCACAAGGAAGAGTAGCCCCGTAAAAGTCAACTGGACATCAGATTGCGAGCAAGCCTTTCAAGATTTTAAAGGCTTGTCTGTGTAAAGATCCTGTCCTACAGATCCCAAACTTTGACCTTCCTTTTGTAGTTCAAACAGATGCGTCTGAACTGGGACTAGGGGCAGTACTGTTAGAGGGTGAAGGACATGATCGCCACCCAGTGCAGTACATTAGCAGAAAGCTGTTTCCCCGTGAGATGAACTATTCAACAATTGAAAAAGAGGCTCTGGCCATTAAATGGGCCCTGGACACTTTGAAATATTATCTTATTGGCAAAGACTTTGTTTTGGAGACTGATCATAGGTCTTTGCAATGGATTAATAAAATGAGACGGTAACGCAAGAATTACACTGTGGTATCTTTCCCTCTAACCTTTTAAGTTCAAAGTCCAATATAGAGCTGGGGCATTGAATGTTATTGCTGACTTTTTGTCACGCCTCTCTTAAAGAGTGGCTGTCTTGAGGGGGAGGGTATGTGATGATGAACCTGGACAATGCCATCATCACAAGAGCATCAGCGTTCAGTATTTACTGTATGTTTGTACTGATTGTATTCAGTTTATTATTTGATACATGTTGATGTATGTATTGAGGGATAATACCAACAGCAATTGTTCAATTTGTTAAAGTAGGGTATATATAAATGAGTCATTGTTTGTTTTAAAGTATTTCTTTATTGTTTTTTGTTTGTTTATTGTTTGTTTGTTTGTGTATATTATAGCACAGGTTAGATCTTACCTTTCGGGGCCAGTATTTTAGGGGTCAGCTCTGGTAGCGCGCATAGCCAGAACTTGCCTTAAGATCAGTCATACCATTTTTTTTTTTATATGGGGAGAGATGTGAATGCTATGATGTTAAATGTTTTCTTTTTTGTTTATATGTTGTGCTTGTTGGCATTATGATGATTGAATGTAAGAAATGAGTTGTTGAATATGTATTTATAGTATTTATGTGACATTGTTATGCAATGAAATTATGTGAGAAGTGTTACGGGGAAAGATTCCACCTTGTGACAATGGTTGGTCCCACTAGTGTTTGGCAGGAAACTGGTCTATTTAATCCATTGTCTGAGTATGTTTGGGGGGGGCATTCTGTGTATGGTGCATTTGAACATATTTGTCTGAGGTGAGACACAGTGTGCCACTAGGCATTGTTTAGTGCCAGGTTTTGCTGCTCACAGCATTTTTTCTTTGTGTTTTAGCACAAGTATAAGTTCAATAAATTTTTATATATATAAATATATATTGTACTTGGTTGGCTGCACTTGTTTTTTGAAGTGTTTATAAAATAAAGCACAACTGGCATTTGGGAAAACCACTCCTTTGTACTTACCCTTCCTAACTCCTCCCTGGCCTCTCGACAACACACAATGTGACACACTCCCTGAAACACATTTAAATATGCCATGAAGTACCAAACATACTACATGCTAGAAACATGTTAAATCATGCAACACTTGGCTAAGTGATAATGTATGCGATTAATGCCACGAAACATGAAGTTGTTGAACACATCTACATGACAATAATAGTGCCACCCACTGGCAACAGGAAGTGACACTGTGATGCACTACTAGCAACATACTAAAAAAATTCAATTGAGTACTAAACATGCTAGAAACATTTTAAAACATGCTAGCAACACTTAGCTGAGTGTTAAAGCATGCTGTTATCATCATGAAACAGGAAGTTTTTGTAACTCATGCATACAATGTCCAGTCTGCCTCAAACTTCACGTTTAATAAGTGCCTGAAGACATCTACATGCCAAAATTTAGTTATTGTCATAGTGCCACCAGCTGGTAGCAGGAAGTGTGGCAAATACAAATGACTGACATAGTCCTCCTATATTTATATATTTAAATGAATATTGCCCACTGTGCTTTGTTTTTCCAAAGCCACCGAGTGGCGGTGGCACGGTTGTGAGGGCCCTTTCATCACCACTCAACTTGTTCTGCCCTTACAGTAATGACAGATGACTGGCTTAAGGAAAGGGATAATTTAAAGATGACTGGTGCTGTATTACTTGATTTTAGTGCGGCATTTGATGTCATAGATCACCTTGCAGCATTAATTTATATTTAATCTTGTGTACTATACATCCATTTTTTTGCTTCCTTGTCGTTTGTTCATCATCTGAACTTTATTTTTGTTACGTACAGAAGGGGACTGAGACACAGGTATAACGTTAATGATGCTTTATTGAACAACCAGATTTTGACAGCAGAGTGCAGGTAAGTGAATGCAGGTAAAGTTCGCCCCCCCCCCCCTTCACAGTCTGCTCCTGAGGACCGTGGACCCTAACATCGTGGTGGTCGGCCTCTGCCACATGGAGCTGGTCTGTTGGGATGTCTGGCATGGAAGTCATCGAGAAGACTTGGATCGAGAATATCATTCATGGGGACCCATGACCGCTCTTCGGGACCGTATCCTTCCAAGTCCACCAGATACTCTAGGTGACCACCACAGCGCCGGGAGTCCAAGATGTCTTTCACCAGATACGCCGCTTCGTCATCCACAATGAGAGGAAAGGGGGGTTCTTCTGCTTCGCCAGGATCTGTGGAAGGAATAACAGAGGAATAACAGACAGTGAGGTTTGAGGTGAATTCTGTACTCAGGGGGAAGCTGCAGTTGGTAGGTGATGGGGTTGATCTGACGGGTGATGTTGAAGGGGCCAATGAATCTGGGACTCAGCTTCCTGCAGGGCAGACGCATCCTGATGTCCTGTGTTGGTAAGAGGGTGCTTGAGAACGCCGAAGGTCCGCTGTCATCCTGCGTCTCCAGAGGGCTCGCTGGAGTTGTAGATGGGCTGAGTCTCAGACCCTCTCGCTCTCCCGGAACCAGTAATCTACTGCAGGGACTTCCGATGGTTCCCCATCCCAGAGGAACAGTGGGGGCTGATAGCCGAGTACGCACTGAAAGGGAGTGGTGGGCTGATGGAGGGAGTTCAGGGCGTACTTGACCCAACCCAGAAACTGGTTCCAGGAGTCCTGGTGGCCTTGACAGAAGGTACGCAGGAACGGCCGATCTCCTGTATCTTCCGCTCCGTCTGCCCCTTCGTCTGGGGATGGTAGCCAGAAGAGAGACTTATGGTCACACCTAGGAGTTTAAAAAAGGATTTCCAGACACCGGAGGTGAACTGAGATCCTCGATCAGATACAATATCTTCGGGTAGTCCATAGTTTCTGAAAACATAGTTGAACATTAACCGACAGGACTTAGAGAACCGATCCACCACTACCATGATACAGGTACATCCGTTGGAAACAGGAAAGTCTGTAATAAAGTTCACTCCTAGACGTGACCACGGGCGAGTTGGAACGGGCAGAGGTTGGAGTTTCCCGGAGGGAAGATGATGAGGGCTCTTCAAGATGGCACATTCCCTGCACCCTTTCACGTACCTCCTGACATCTGAAGCCATGTTGGGCCACCAGAGGCATTGTTTAAGCAATGAGAGAGTTTCATTGACCCCTGGGTGGCCAGTGCCCAGCGACGTGTGCGAGGAGTGGATGAGGGGAGTGCGCCGTGTCCGTGGGATGTATTGCAAACCTTGGGGGCAACCCGGCGGGGTGTTGGTGGAGGCATTGGACTCGGGGAGAGTTTCTCCAGACCAAGTGATGGGGCTGACAATGAGTTGCTCAGGAATGATGGGCTCTGGGTCATTTTCTTCAGGGCTATGAATTCGAGACAGAGCATCAGCCTTTACGTTCTTTGACCCAGGATGGTAGGAAATGGTAAAGTTAAATCTGGTGAGGAAGAGAGCCCATCTAGCTTGACGAGGATTCAATCTCTTAGCATCTTGTAGGTACTCCAAGTTCTTATGGTCTGTAAGGACCATAAATGGATGTTGTGCTCCCTCGAGCCAATGCCTCCACTCTTCCAGGGCATAGTTGACCTCCGCTGGGTTGGGTTTGCGGGAGAAGGCACATGGGTGGAGTCTACTTGGTTTCCCCTGCTGCTGTGATAATACCGCTCCCACTCCTGTGGTCGAGGCGTCTACCTCAACGACAAAAGGGAGGTCTGGATCAGGGTAAACTAGGAGGGGAGCGGTGGTGAGCGACGAAAGGGAGGTCTGGATCAGGTAAACTAGGAGGGGAGCGGTGGTGAGCGCTTTCTTGAGCTCTTCAAAAGCTTGTATTGCGGCTGGAGTCCAGGACAGAGACTTGGGCTTACTGCGCAGCAGGTTGGTGAGTGGAGTGGTGACGATGCTGTATCCTTGAATGAATCTTCTGTAAAAGTTTGCGAAGCCCAGGAACCTTTGTAGCTCTTTTACAGTGGTGGGAGTGGGCCAGTCCTTAATAGCGGTGACCTTCCTCTCGTCCATGCGGACGCCACTGTGATCGATGTTATACCCCAAAAACTGCACGGAGGGGTTTTCCCGTTACCGAGTGGATTTGGTATATCTTCGGCATGGCTGTTGTCTTGAGTTTGAGCTGGCGACAGAGGGCTCCGGAGATTAAGTTTCCAGCTGACCCAGAGTCGAGGAGAGCATTAACTGGAAGACAGAAATCAGCAGCTGTAAGGTTTACAACAATAGGGAGTGGTTTCATCTTATTTAACGTAGGCATGATGACACTCACCATAGGTCGCACTGGACGGTGGTTCAGCCCAGCGAAGCGCTTTTCCGCCAAGTTGAGAGATTATGAAGGCAACTTTTGACTTGTCATCGGTATATAAGTGTGGTTGCATCTCCAGGACCAGCGAGCACTGCAGGAGAAATCCGTTGCAGTCCTCCGCTGAGCCAGAGAAGGGCACCGTTTTGGCCATGGGACTGCCGATTGCAGGCGGTGAAGGAGATGCAGTGGGGAGTGCGGAAGTGGTCGCTGGTGGTGTTGGCATGGAAGGGCTGGTGAGAGTGCGGCGAAGTGCATCCGCAAGGTCTTGAAATGGATCCGGAGTGCTCATCGTGGCTGTTCAGACGGTGTTGGTCCGGTCTTCTATTACGTACAGAAGGGGACTGAGACACAGGTATAATGTTAATGATGTTTTATTGAACAACCAGATTTTGACAGCAGAGTGCAGGTAGGTGAATGCAGGTAAAGTTTGTGTCAGATGATATTCTTGTGGCTGATACTTGTCTTGTTTTCATGGATGGCAGGCAGACGTGGAGCAGACGAGACACAGAGACACTCACAACAGACGAGGAGAACACTAGGGATCTTGGAGAACACTGGAGACAGGTAAGTAGTCATTAGAGGAGTCCTTGAGGTAAGCATAGCAGGTAGGTATGCGTTAACAAGACCGGACAGTGACAGAATGCCTGTGAGTGTCTTTTGTAGTGCAGCTGATGAGGAAGGTGATGAGTGTCAGGTGTGCTTGGTTAGTATTCTGGTGAGGGAGTGCATCGTGATTGGGTGAGAGTGGAGCCTGGCGTGTCTGTGACAATTTTTCATGAAGCATTATTTTGTTGCCCGTCAGCTTAGAGCAACAATAAATGTTGCCCGATCGATTAGAGCAACAATAAACAACGCAAAACATAGGCAATTTATAGTTCTTCTCTATGTAGAAAATCACTTCCTGCCCTCCATCTGCATTTCGCGCCATCCCATGACTCCATGTGCAGACAATCTATAGACTGCAAATGGGTGTTTACAGGGCAATAAAATATTTTATTAGCATCTTATCAGCCTTCTCTAAAAACTCACAACATGATCATAGGAAATGCTTCACAAAAATCATATTTTTAGAGATATCATCCTCAGATTTGAAATAAAGCTTGACCATACTTGTGGCTTCAATTTAATTGAGATTATAAGTTGCTCTATCACATGCACATTTTTTTATACATTATTTTTTTTATACATTTTATATATATTTTTTTAGTTTATATACAGGGCTGGACTGGAACAAAAAAATGGCCCTGGCATTTTTGCTCAGACCGGCCCACCACAATCGGTCGGACACAACCCACCAGTACACCATCCTTGCGGTCCCTGTAAATATGCATACCTACTGTTCCATTCCCCAAAGCCCCTACAAAGCTGAATAGTAAGTGCAAGTGGACCAGTGTACTCACTCTCTCTTGACTGACTCCCTAGTGATCAAAGGTGGCAGTGGAATAGGGCCTACACACCAATGGACAGCAAAGATCAGAAAAAAAATCTTATTTTAAGTGTTTAACTTTGCATTATAATCTTAATTCAAGAAATCTTGTCAAGTGAAATTATCTTGCTGCATTGACAGATAATTTCACTTATTTTGAGTATCTTTTCCCTTATATTTAGTGTTTTTATCTTGTTTTTAGACACCCCTTTTTTGCAGTGCATATTTTATACTTACTTGCATGGCCCTCTGAACACCCTCAAAAACTATGAACAATGAACCACAATAATGAGGGCATCCTGAGAGAGAGAAAGAGAGAGAGGGAAGAGAATGATAACTGAATGAGTTAAATGATCACCATACCAGTATCTTTAATCTATAACAATGTAGAGATAGATGCACATATTTTATACTTACTCAGTGGAAATGGTTGCATGGCCCTCTGAACACCCTCAAAAACAATGAACTACAAAAGTGAGGGCATCCTGAGAGAGAGAAAAAGAGAGAGGGGGTAAAGGGAATAATGAGTCACATTTTCAGTATACAATATTATATGTTTATAATAATATCAATAATCTCATCTCACCTTACAATAACAGCAGTTTCCTCAGTAGCTGGCTCTTCTCTGTAACTCTGTCTATTACAGTGTCAGTGTCCAAAGCCACAAGGACGTCCTTTTCAGTGGCCATCAACATAAAGGCTTCCAATTTGCTGGTAGACAGGCTGCTCCTCAGTCTGCTTTTGATATATTTTAGGGTTGAAAATGATCGTTCACAGGCCACCTGGGTTATTGAAAGAGTCAGCAAAAACTTGTACGCAAGTCCAAGCAGGGGATATGCATCAGTGAGCATGTTGAATCTCTGGAGAATCTGATAGCAGCACAGTGGGCACTCTTTGCAGGAGGCACAGCTTTTGTTGATGATTTCCATGTCCTCTTCCTTTCCATCACGTCCATCCTCCACTGTCCTGGTCACACATTCATCCAGTGGTGACTCTTTCAGCTTGTCCCACTGTCCTGCTAAGCTTTTCAGCTCATACTGCAGGTTGTCAACTGTTGCCCTGCAATCAAATTTAACCAGGCACTTGCTGAGGTCTTCAGGTGCAGATTTAGGGAGAGCACTGTTTCTGATCAGGGAGAAGTTTTTGGGATCCAGAAATGACAAATCTGCATAAAGAGTGCCATGTGTCAGAAATCTTTGGTGGATGGCCTCAATAGCTGTATCAACAATTTGGTTATGGATCTTTACCTCGTAGGCTCTCTCAGCATGGCTTTCTTCTTCTTCCTCCTTTTCTGTGGCAGTGCAGCCTGCACTTCCATGTCTGTCTCCTCATCTTGCTGCTCGAGTTTTTCATTTGCCCATTTAACAAAGTCATCAGCAGCAGCATTGACAGCCTGGAAATCTCTCGCCATCTTTTTTAGGGCATCTTGTGTTGACACGACCATCCTATGGGCAGAGAGGATGTCCATCCCTTCCGTCTCCAGGTACTTTGACAATGGTGATGTATGCTCAAATATCCTAAGGAATAATTGAGCTGTCAGTATTGTCTCATACCTGAGTAGGCCCTCTTTGTATCCTCTGGCTTTGGTGCGTACATTTCCTTTCACAGTCTTCAGTTCCTGTATGGCTGTGAGTGTGGACAACACATCAATGTACAAACTGTCTTGAGGCTTTCTAAATGATCCAAATACTTTGTTCAGAGCATCGTGCTTAGCCCACCAACGTGTCTCTCCAATTGGAGCAATGTGTCTGTGTCGCTTGTCATCGCTCTCCTTCTCCCAAATGTTCACTCTCTGATATGACTCCCTGATGAACACTGCGGTGTCACTGAGGAGATCAAACAGTGATCCACTCTCTATCACTATTTGAGTAGTATCAGACAGCACGAGATTGAGGACATGTGCATAGCACCATACGTGTACATGGTTGGGGGACTGTGATGCCAGCAGGGCAGAGAAGCCTCTGTACTGCCCCTGCATATTTGAAGCTCAATCTGTAGCATTTCCAATGCACAGACTTGTGTCCAGTTTCAGACGCTCAAGGACCTCTGTTAGCAACTTGACAAAGGACTGACCAGTGGATGCGCTGCACTGAACCACTGCGACAAGCCTCTCATTGACAACATCAGTCACATACCTCAAAATGACTGAGCATTGGTCTTGCGCTGTTATATACTGTGTTGTATCCAGCTGGACAGAAAACATTCCAGCTTTCTGTATTTCAGTGGAGATGTTTTGCTGAATTAAGTTCCGGATGGTATCAATCACAGAGTTGACGGTCGTTTTAGACAGTAGAGAGACGAGGGAACCTCTGCCTTTTGATCCTGGTGACACATGCAATTTTTGCTCTTCTCAATCACATTGCTTAGATGCTCTTTTAAACACACATCATATTTTCCCAATAAAATTACCAGCTCCAAAAAATTTCCATGGTCGATGCTATCGTTGTCCAGGGTATACGCAGCCTCATTCTGCTCCTCTCTGTAGCTTAGGCCCCTCTTTCCTATCACTTTTACGACCTCCACTACCTGTTCCAAAACCTGACGCCTCTTCTTGACCTGATTTCTGTGATCTGTCAGCTGTCTGCCCCCCAGTAGGTTTTTGATGTCAGCTTTTAAGCAGTTTAAAAAATAAGCTTCGGCACAATTTCTGTGTGCCATGCTTTTTTTCATGCTCTTCCGCTCTCTGGTGCCCATGTCTCCAGTCTGACATTCCATTTATGAAAATGGTGGAGTCAGTTGGCTTGCTGAAAGCCAGACATAAAAAAACAAAACAAAGCATGACGTTCATTACAATATGTCAGCCACTTTCTGCTTTTTCCATCTCTACTGGGGAACACCTTCTTCACTACAGGGTTTTTAGCATCCTGTTTGGGGTGATGATTTAAAAACACCTGCATCATAGCAGGCTCAGGACGGGCAAAGTAGTCTTACAGCCTGTTCCTCCCCGTCTCTCTCTTCCACTGCTAACTTAACCTGGCTTGACTAGACATAAGAACAGAGAGAGAGGATTACAATTAATTGGTAGAGTTATTAAAAGTACACTTAGTAAGGATACATTTTGGTTATATAGTCCTGTATTCTTGAAGAGTAGGATTTCTAGATGGACAATGTGCTCCATGTTATAAAAGCTAGTTAACCCTTAGAACGTGGATGTAGAATACTGATAATTCTATAAAGAAATTTTTTTTAAAAATTTTTTTCAATGAAACAGACAGCAGAAAAACTATAATTTACAATTACAAATATACTTTGTTTTAAAGAGCACAAACCCCTCTTTAAGTGTCAAACATTTACCTCTCATTGTTTAGATACTCCCCATTAAAAACAATGAAAAAGAAAACTATACTACCAAATTACTCACAAAAAACGTCCTAATAAAATTATATTCATGTTATTCACTTGCCATAAACAACCAAGTGTAGGGTACAAGAGCTACAAAACATAACTTTTTATAGCTGAAAAGTGAGATCTAGTAGATCATCATCACGACTAACGGCTATAAATAGACACCTATAGTCTCGTTGTGAAATAAACACATCATCAGTAATATTACATTATAATAATAACCTGAATTTTTTTTTGAAAAATCAAATTGCATCATTTCAGGTTTTTCTAGTTAATGAGAAGGGCCGTTACTGCATAAGTGAACTCTGATAGCTACAAGGGCACACTGCTAGCTACAAAAAAACAGTGCAAAATAGCTTTTGCTGTGCTATTTGACTTTAGCTGACTGAGTGACCAGTGCAGTAGGTGACAGTCTGACTTTATAATAACGACGACGATTATGTTGTCTTATAATATTCATTAATTTAGGTAAAGCATCATCATCGTTGTTGCATCGTGAGTCCCTCGCTCCCTCCCTCCCTGTTAATCATGTAACTACCCTGCTTACCGCTTCTGTTATACTCTCCTGCTTACTCTGTCCCTCATTGGCTTCACTGTCAGACACCTGCTGCTCCTCTGCCTGACAGGTGTCTCCTCCATGTTCTTCTATGTTCACCTGTTTTTGCCCGTCATCAGGTACTGTAGGTTTGGAAACTGAAGCTACAGTAACCGCACTAAACATGTCAGTAATTTTTGCACATGTTTAGGCAATCACTTCTACATTTACACGAAACAGAGGGGACGGGGTGGAGTCTGTTAAGAGATGTGATTGGGCCAGCCCAGTGTCAGTATGGAAAATGAACCAATTGGCCGCTGTCCCTGCTTTATGGGCCGGTCGTTGGCCAATTTTATGTTTATTAAAAAAAAAAACATATATCGCGGCCCGCCCCCAAGTGCGTCGGCCCACCGGCATTTGCCTGGTATGCCAGATTACCAGTCCAGGCCTGCTTGTATATCTCCATATTAATAACAGTCTGAGTAATTCTGGGTTTTGAACTGTAAACTGTCAAGTGTTGGCTTTCTAAATATATGTTGGTTATGTGTCTATCAGAATGACTTATGAGCAGCAACCTTTTTATTTTGGGTATGTCATTTATGCACCACTTGCCAAAATGGGGGATGTCTAGTAAGGGGTTAAGTAAGTGCTTGTATAAAATAAGCTTCATGTATCCATTCACATTAGTTATAAATTATTTATAAGTGCCTCAGTGGTAGCACTTTTGATTTGAGAGCTATAGGAGAGGGGGGATTTTCAGTGAATAATGACTTAAAATCAAAATTAGTTAAAGGGGTGGTTGATTATGATTTTACTTTTTTAACTTTAGTTAGTGTGTAATGTTAGAGCATAAACAACGTCTGCAAAGCTACGACGCTCAAAGTTCAATGCAAAGGGAGATATTTTCTTTTAAAGAATTCTCTATTTAAGGACTACTAACGGCTGGTAGGGACTACGACAAGCTTCTTTCCGGGTTAGTGACATCACTAACTCTAAAATTGACATAACCCCTGCCCCAGAGAACACGCAACAAACGGGGAGAGGCCATGTTGGGCTGCTTTAGAGAAGAGGAAGAGTTGTTGTAGTAGAGTGTTGTTACCCTGTAATTTTACTCCGGACTGCTTCACAATTGTGGGTCAATTCAATGCTAGATTTTCACAAAAGATTAACATGACAGCACATGCTAGTCGAAGAGTTGAATCAACTCCACAGCAACTACATAAATTTATCCACTAACCATCCTGATGCATTCTATAAGTTGTAACTTTTTCCTGAGTCTCTCCATCAGTGTCCGACTCCAGTTTGAACAATGTAAGGCTGAATACCATTACTGACAATCATCATTTTGGCTGCGTGTAGGATTCTCCAGCTTTGTTGTTGAGCAACCGAAGCGTGAGCTGATAAAGCTCCGCCCTCTTCTGGAAAGCAGCCAGCAGCTCATTTGCATTTGAAGGGACACACAAAAACGGCGTGTGTTTTGTTTCTTTTAATAAAGTTAAACTGCTACAGTTAGATCCTCATCTCCTATCCTTGTTTGACCACACCGTGACAGTTAATAGCTTAAAGGTCATCTATATATATATATATATATATATATATATATATATATATATATATATATATATATATATATATATATATAATATATATGTACATACTAATGAAATTCTAAATGCTGACAGAAGTCACTTTTTTAAAAGACAGTAATATACAGCTCTCTGCTTCATGGTTTATTGGCTGTACATTATCCTGCTTATTACATGGGTAATAATAATTGAACAAAGTACTGATTTGATATTTTATTAGCTCACTTGTAAAAGTTCCTAGCAAGAGTTTTTTAGCCAAGACAAACAAAGAAGTTCAAACAAGAGCATGTTAGGGGTTCAATCAAATTTACACTTAATTTATACACACAAATACATGATATAATTGTTTTAAAATCAAATATTTTAAAAGAATACATCACGGTTGTTTAAACCAATAAGCATTAAAGGTCCCGTTTTTCGTGTTTTTTTGAAGTTTTGATTGTGTTTATAGTGCGCAATATAACATGTGTTCATGTTTCGCGTGTAAAAAAACACAGTATTTTTCACATAATTTACTTATCTGTATACCGCTGTTTCCACTGTCATAAAAACGGGCTGATGACTTTCTTGTTCTATGAAGTCCCTCCTTCAGAAATACGTAACGAGTTCTGATTGTGCCAGCGGTTCCTGTGTTGTGATTCGACAGCAGCTTCTGCTCCGTCTTTCAAGAATAATCGTTGTGCGAATCCGGCATTAAACTGATTGAGATTGAGGAAGCTGTCCTCAGCAAAATGGGCTGTTCGATGTAGGCGACTTCTGTTAAATAAAATATCTCGCTTGGCATTGAACTTTGAGCTTTAAAATTTTACAGATTTTATTTATACTCTAACAACAACATTACACACTAACTAAAGTTTGAAACATGGGATCACGAAGAACGGGACCTTTAAGCCGTGTTGTTTCCCATTCTGATTTTGATCAGTGCAGTCGGGGGAGAGCAAAAGTTTTGTGGTGGAATAGTTTGACTTTCTCAAACCTGATGGCAGTGCATGTCTCTACTTTTGTCTTTTTAGACATGGGTAGGAAACAAGCGACGGAAGCTGGCATCAAAGGCAGACCAGAACAGTGCTGCTGCTCAAGTTCTGTCCCATCAGCACGTTCCTTGTGGAGCTGCTGGGTCACTTGTGGCCGGATCGGTGTTAACAGCTGAGATGGCGGCCATGCGGAGTATTCAGCGCGGCCCATCTGTGACCCACCTCCTCCCTCCACAGGCCTCATCGTCCTCATCGTCCTCTTCTCCATCATCTTCCTCCCCACTCAGTGGTCACAGTGATGTGATTTTGACAGGCATTTATGCCAACTGCTTCGATGCTTCTGCTCACAATAGGACAGGGACGAAATCATTGCCCTTCCACACAGAAATGGAGCTGCCCGCTCACGATCGTACGGACGTGACTGCACATCGCACAGCCATTGCAGCCAGCATACAGCGGAAAGTCCCCATCATCGCCAGCTCTAGCACACTTAAACCCTTAAGCTCTAGAGACTCTGCGGTAATCGCTTCCAGTTGGGCCAAGCAGTGCAAGACGGCCCAGCATCCATCATGGCCTCATACCTCGCCCCAGAAAACGCCGATGACACATTGCGGTCCTGTAGGTGGTAGTGCTCATATTCAGCATGTTTTCACCCTGGCCGGATTAGGGGAGCTGTCACAGAGGCCTATCCCAGGAAGCACTCAAGACACGGTGGTGAGAAAAACAAGGCCAGTTGACGCATCAGAGATCTTCTCGATTGCGATGGAAACGGCTGACGCTGATGAAGAGTACTCCAGAGAAGAAGAGCTAGCAAACATGGCGGTTCAGATGCACTGCAGTAAAGCCTCTGTGGATGGTGGGCGGAGCTCCAGCGCAGGTTCCTCTTCCTTGATTGACAGTCCGGGACTAACAGAGAGGAGCCATGCAAACTCTGCTCTCTTTGGAGAGAAGGGATGTCAAACCAGCAGCTCCTTACTGATCAGAACATCATCCCCTAGCACCTTCCCATTAAAACTGCAGACATCTTCCAGAATCCCCTGTCTCAAGGTATGTCACATCAATTATTATTATTTTTTATTATTACACAGTGATTGTTTCAGAGACCCACACATTTTCTTGACAGGCTTTGTGAGCCTCACCCGTGTGCTGTTGCGAGCCCTGGTTTTGCTATTAATGGCTGTTAATCTGGAAAGGGACAATTAAAATTCCAAATTAACATGAAAGCACAAAAAGTTCATTTTTGATCCACTTTAAAGTTTATTTTGTGCATTCGTTTTCACCATAAATAAGTTAAAAAAAAAATTAAAAAAAAGTTAAAAAAATTACTAAAAGTTAAAACAATTGGTATCAGTATTCAATCCCCTCAATACAGCATCAGTATCACAAGTACCCTTGTGTTATTTCCACACGTACACCTGCGTGTTTAAATTACCTAGACAAGAACATTACTGAAACGATCAGAAACAGGCTGTATCTTAATTACTTAAGGGCCACAAGTAAATTTGTTAATTTATATTGCTTTAGGTAATGAGTAACATGTCTGCTCCCTGGCTTCATAGTAACTCCCGGAAAAGAACGGTGAGTCTCTCAAATATGCTGATGTTCTTCTCTAGCACATATAATGAGCAGAGATAATTTTACTGTCAGTTTCTGATGATGGCTTTTAATAAAAGGTGTAGTGTCTATTAAGCTGCAGGACAGGACGCAGTTTAGCGACAGAGATTTGTACACACTGAAGCGCTACTGGGATAACGGCATGACCAGCCTGGGATCTCTGTGCAAAGAGAAGATTTCAGCTGCAGCTGATGAACTCAGCGTGGACACTGAAATTATCAAGGTCAGGATTCTGTACAGAAGTAATTTTCTTATCTTTTTTATACCTATCAAAACAATCACTGCACATATGGCAGTTAACAGATAAAAGAACTACACGATATTACTCCATGAGAAATACATGTTACTTGAAGTGTAGCACTTAAAGGTGCAATATGTAAGATTTTCTGTCCGCTAGAGGTCGCTAGAGGCCTATTCAAAACCAAGCAGTAGCTTGATGACGCCAAGTTTGAGCGCGGAATCTTGGGACATGTGGTCTTCACCTCACAGCAAACAATTGGGATAGGACTCGGGAAGAGATCATGTTCATGGATGCGATTATTAATGTTACTGTAGTATGAAGAAGAGCAGGACCGAGTGTTGTGGGAGCTGAACGAGGCCACTGGAGCGATTGTGCAACACACACCGCAAGCAGCGGAGCTTTTATTACGTCACAGTCGCCGGCGCTGCTTCTGCTTTTCCGGTCATGACTATGAGGTAACACAGCTCTGTTTATTATATTAGATACATTTCAGTGTGTTGAAAATGTTATAACGTTACTTTGTGCGTTCGCTCGGTGGCTGCTGTGAGACACTTGTTGCACACTGCAGTAAGCTAGATCGATTTAAGAATATCATATGAAATGCTGGATGGCTTGTGTTGATAAATGGCATGCAGTTAATTTTAAAACGTATTGTATGATGGAGAAAATGCTGTATTACTGTTACTGTTACTAGTGTTTTTCTCTGAGGCATGGTAAAGCATGGTACTCGCAAAAAATCAAGAAAATTAGATTTAAACAATAAGACTAAACGTGTTGAGCTATAACAATAATTAGTTTTCTCACGATTTACAAATAGTTGGAAACACTGGGATATTGTAAGTACTCAAGTGAACAAAATATATAACACTGGCCTAGTGGTTTTTGGATATTTTATTGCAAAATTCTTACATATTGCACCTTTAATCAAAGTGTTCAGTGGCGTAAAGTTTGTCTGTAACAGTTGAGAAATTCAACAAGGAAAACATCCTTTCCCTTGTAATATCAATATGGTGTTTAATTATTGAACTTGGCAACTAGTAGATGTTACAATGATGAAATTTATCAACTAGGACCAATAGTCATTTTATTGAGAAAGCATATTGTTCTTGTAATTTGATGTGAAATGAACCCCCGATTATAGAATGAGCCCAAAATTATAGTAGCACACTTCATGTGTTATTTATAAATTAGTGGGAGGGGATGTTCTCATTCTAGAAAGCATTTGATTGGACAAAATTTCTCCAGTGCATTGTGAGTCATTACATTTTCTGGGTCCCTGCTCCCAAAGGAGAGAGAGTTTAAAGTCTGTGTAAATTAATATTAAAATATTTGTTCTGAGTTTGTCACACCTCAGAAAAAAATGTTTTAATAACCACCCAGCCAAGTTAATGAAATAATAAGAAAAAATAAGTAGTATTCTCTGCTCTCAAACGCTGGTGGCGTGTCCGCTGTCGCCGCTGATACCACAATCAATTGTGAGAAAAATGCTGTCTCAACTTACTTGTCTAATGAGTCAAACATACTGATGCATATAAACAAAAGAATCACATTAGAAGGTTACAAAATTTAGTAGAGCTACTGTGGATGCTAATTATAACATAAGCACACAAGGCAACTTACACTCATTAGTGGGCATGTACTGCCGACTGTGACACCAGATGTCGGCGCTGTGAGACGGTAGGATGAAGGCCGGGACATGAGATAGTCCTCCGGCCCCATATCATTGGTTGTCAGCAGGACCGGGAGATGAAGGCCGAGGCGGGAAAGAGTTGGTTCAGCCCCATTCATCAATAGCAGCGGATTATCAGTTAATACCAGTTGTCTCTGATGACAGTGTAAAATTATCACTGCAGAGGCAGGTGTTGGTGTTGATTGTCAGCTTTTGTCAGCTAAGGGATAGTTCACCCAAAAATGAAAATTTGATGTTTATCTGCTTACCCCCAGTGCATCCAAGATGTAGGTGACTTTTTTTCTTCAGTAGAACACAAATGATGATTTTTAACTGCAACCGTTGCAGTCTGTCAGTCAAATAATGCGAGTGAATGGGAACTCTATCAATAAGAGTCAAAAACTTGCATAGACAAATCAAAATTAAACCCTGTGGCTCGTGACCACACATTGATGTCCTAAGACACAAAACGATCGGTTTGTGCGATAAACCGAACAGTATTTATATAATTTTTTTACCTCTAAAACACCACTATGTCCAACTGCATTCAGCACTCGGTTAGTGAGGTCTGATCGCGCTCTGACAACGGCAGTAATGTCTCGCGCTTATTTAGTTATTTACTTTCCCATATGGCCATGGAGGAGAATCGGAGGGTCACATTCAGTTGAAAGACACCAACACACTGTATTTTATTAAGTTGGCTTGAAAAAGCCAACTTACTGTAATGCTATTTAAACTTCTTATTGTTATTCTTCTGAGACTAAAATTTCCCATTTTAACTCCTCCTAGAGCTTTAACTCTTCAAACTGCAAACTTGGGTCAGACCTTCAGACTGTTCTGACTTAGTGTGCTATATCTTTTCTAACTGATCCGACTTACGAATTTCCTAAAAATGACTATTAAAACTTGGAAAAATCCTATTGACTTTCATTGACGGAATGTTCAAATGAGCCAAGACTCAAAACTCAAACTCAAAATTCAAACTACGGAAGCCCATAAGACTCAATTAAACTGCCATTCTATCTATCTATGTAATCAAACTAAATCTATCTATCTATCTATCTATCTATCTATCTATCTATCTATCTATCTATCTATCTATCGTCTGTCTGTCTGTCTGTCTGTCTGTCAAACTAAATCTATCTATCTATCTGCACTCACCTAAAGGATTATTAGGAACACCATATTAATTCTGTGTTTGACCCCCTTTCGCCTTCAGAACTGCCTTAATTCTACGTGGCATTGATTCAACAAGGTGCTGAAAGCATTCTTTAGAAATGTTGGCCCATATTGATAGGATAGCATCTTGCTGTTGATGGAGATTCGTGGGATGCACATCCAGGACACGAAGCTCCCGTTCCACCACATCCCAAAGATGCTCTATTGGGTTGAGTGTTGAGGGTTGACTGTGGGGGCCATTTTAGAACAGTGAACTCATTGTCATGTTCAAGAAACCAATTTGAAATGATTCGAGCTTTGTGACATGGTGCATTATCCTGCTGGAAGTAGCCATCAGAGGATGGGTACATGGTGGTCATAAAGGGATGGACATGGTCAGAAACAATGCTCAGGTAGGCCGTGGCATTTAAACGATGCCCAATTGGCACTAAGGGGCCTAAAGTGTGCCAAGAAAACATCCCCCACACCATTACACCACCACCACCAGCCTGCACAGTAGTAACAAGGCATGATGGATCCATCTTCTCATTCTGTTTACGCCAAATTCTGAGTCTACCATCTGAATGTCTCAACAGAAATCGAGACTCATCAGACCAGGCAACATTTTTCCAGTCTTCAACTGTCCAATTTTGGTGAGCTCGTGCAAATTGTAGCCTCTTTTTCCTATTTGTAGAGATGAGTGGTACCCGGTGGGGTCTTCTGCTGTTGTAGCCCATCCGCCTCAAGGTTGTGCGTGTTGTGGCTTCACAAATGCTTTGCTGCATACCTCGGTTGTAATGAGTGGTTATTTCAGTCAAAGTTGCTCTTCTATCAGCTTGAATCAGTCGGCCCATTCTCCTCTGACCTCTAGCATCAACAAGGCATTTTCGCCCACAGGACTGCCGCATACTGGATGTTTTTCCCTTTTCACACCATTCTTTGTAAACCCTAGAAATGCTTGTGCGTGAAAATCCCAGTAACTGAGCAGATTGTGAAATACTCAGGCCAGCCCGTCTGGCACCAACAACCATGCCACGCTCAAAATTGCTTAAATCACATTTCTTTCCCATTCTGACATTCAGTTTGGAGTTCAGGAGATTGTCTTGACCAGGACCACACCCCTAAATGCATTGAAGCAACTGCCATGTGATTGGTTGATTAGATAATTGCATTAATGAGAAATTGAACAGGTGTTCCTAATAATCCTTTAGGTGAGTGTATCTATCTATCTGTCTATCTATCTATCTATCTATCTATCTATCTATCTATCTATCTATCTATCTATCTATCTATCTATCTATCTATCTATCTATCTATCTATCTATCATCTAATCAAACTAAATCTATCTATCTGTCTATCTAATCAAACTATCTATCTGTCTGTCAAACTAAATCTATCTATCTATCTATCTATCTATCATCTAATCAAACTAAATATATCTATCTATCTATCTATCTATCTATCTATCTATCTAATCAAACTAAATCTATCTATCTATCTATCTATCTATCTAATCAAACTAAATCTATGTATTTATCAAACTAAATCTATCTAAATCTATCAACCTATCAAACTAAATCTATCTATCTATGATCAACTCTCATAGCAACCACCCATAACAACCTAGCAAACACATAGCAACCACCCCGAGTACCCTAGCAACGCATAGCAACCACACAAATCACCCTGGCATCATCCTAGCAACCAGCCCGGGTACACTAGCAACTGCATAGTAACACCTTAGCAACCACCCCGAGTACCCTAGCAACCGCATAGCAACACCTTAGCATCCACCCAGAGTACCCTAGCAACCGCATAGCAACACCCTAGCAACCACCTAGAGTACCCTAGCAACACCCTAGCAACCAACCAGAATACCTTAGAAACTGCATAGCAACACCTTAGCAACCACACAGAGTACCCTGGCAACTGCATAGCAACACCTTAGCAACCACCCCAAATACCCTAGCAACCGCATAGCAACACCTTAGCAACCACCCAGAGTACCCTAGCAACCGCATAGCAACACCCTAGCAACCACATAGAGTACCCTAGCAACCACCTAACAACACCCTAACAACCACCCAGAATACCTTAGAAATTGCATAGCAACACCTTAGCAACCACCCAGAGTACCCTAGCAACTGCATAGCAACACCTTAGCAACCACCCCAAATACAATAGCAAACGCATAGCAACACATTAGCAACCACCCAGAGTACTCTAGCAACCGCATAGCAACACCCTAGCAACCACCCAGAATACCTTAGAAACTGCATAGCAACACCCTAGCAACCACCCTGAGTACCCTAGCAACCACATAACACCCTAGCAACCGCCTTGAGTACCCTGACTCTATTTATCTATAAATCGATATCTATAAATCAAAACTACTAAACTGAAACTTTCAAACTGAAAATTTTTAAAACTACTTCAAACTTTCTGGACTGGCTTTTTCAAGCCAACTTAAAGTTTGTCTTGACAAACTTTTTTCATCTAGTTGTATTTATTAGGCTACTACTGAACCCCGGTACAGACGGAACATAACAAACAAGTATTTCGCTGGTTATTTTTCTCAGAATGTCTGCTTTGTTCCTGTTGCTGTGGAGCGTGTTGAGTACGGACATTTACTTTGAATATTGAAACTAGCTGAATGAACTTGCGGGGAAAGCTAATGTCCTGTGATGAACTTTTGTAACTTCCTGGACTTGAGCCTCATTCCCTATAATTTTAAACCAGGGATTCCCAACCACATTCCTGGAGCCCCCCAACACTGCATGTTTTCATGCCGATTTATTCCCGATTTTACCCTCCCAAGAATCGGAGAAAAAATCTTGAGGACCTTGATTGGTTCCGATGTTCGGCGGAAATTAAATCTTGATCAGATCAAATCTTGCAAAATACAAAAAAATAAAAACATTTAATTTGTATCTTTTGGTTTGGTCTTTAAAATGACATTGTAAACACTAAGCGAACCAGGACTAAATGTATTTTTTTTCTTCTTTGGCCTGGACCAAAAGAACCAAGAGAACCGAACTACAAGTGTGAACACACCCTTAGTCAGTGTTTAGAAGTACACTAACAAATAGCATCAAGATTTGCATTTGATTTCAAGGGGTCTGCAATTAGTGATAATGTCCAAAGTAACTGTTCTATTACAAGGTATTTTATGAACCAGTGGCTGTATGGATAAACAAAGTTTCACATATAGTTTAAAGATTTTAGTACTACTAAAGTGTTTGCTTGTTTGTTAAAGTACAATTTGACCAAATCTTCCAGATCCTCCTGATTTTCATTCATAGTCTACCTACAGTTCAAACCCTTTTGTCACATTATATCTTTGTTTCTTGGTGATATGACTTCATTCTCCTAAAATATTTTATCTCAATTTATTCTCGAAAGTCCATAATTATATATTTCATCAAAATCCATCGTTATATATCTATTGTTCATATGTCCTTGCCTTTTTAAAAAAATATCTGTATTTGACAGACGTGGATTGGTAACCGCAGAAGGAAGTACCGTTTGATGGGCATTGATATTCCACCACCTAAAGGTGGGCCGGTCATGTTCCCAAATTCAACTGCACCTCATTCACCTCACATCCTTGAAGACGACTGTCAGACTCTGGAACTAGGAGAGGCCGGCGAACACAACGATGCTGTGTCACTCTGTTTGTCTGATGGTGAGCAAGATTTTCATGATGTTGACAAATTAGATTATATATTATTCATTTATTTACATTAACGGTACAGTAAACCGTATTGGTTCAAGCTATCTTAATGTGTAGTAATTGTACATTTGCCTTTTTTCTTTTTAAAGATGGAGCCAGTGATTTTTATCTGAAAGAAAATGATGATGTGAATGATGAATCAGATAGTTCCACCCCTGCAAAACATGTGGTATGAGCACATATTAATAAACTTCTTAAGCAAAGTCTGACCCAATCTTTGCTAGTAACTCAAACCTAAAACTTTCTTCTAGAAGATTGAAATCATCGAAGAAGAGGATGATGATGATGACGGTGACATGTTGACCACAGAGATGGAACAGATGCAAAACCTCTTAGAGTTCAAGGTAAGCAGAGATCCATGAGATAATGAAGTTCACTACAAAGACCAAGACAAATGGATTTTGCCCCATATGCTTTTATTATGTGATTTTCTCATGTAAAGAAACAGGCATCTGCTTTGTGTTTATCTTCCAACAGCTTAAAGGGATATTTCACCCAAAATGTTGTTCCAAACCATGTAAGCATGTCATTCTTCTGCAGAACACAAAATGATAAAATTATACGGGTTTGGTATGACATGAGGGTGAGTAAATGATAGAATTTTTTTATTTTTGGGTGAACTCAAGGGTGTTTCTGACTGCATGCATGGCAAGAACTATAAAATGATATAGTTCCCATCCCCACACTTCCCACTGGTTATTCTGCTGTTACTTTGTGCAAAACGGCTTTCGGAGTGCAGTTCCCATCCCCACTTTGAATGGTAATAGGGGATAAGAGGTTGTTACTAGAGGCTGTCCAACTGAGGACATGGGTGCCTACTATACAATCGGTCCTTTGGTTCTAGAGTTCCGGGGCTGCTCCTCTGACACTTAAGGGAATACGTGGCTACTATTACAACTGAGTATGCGCTTATTGATGGAGCATCATTGAGGAGACATTTGTTAGTCTCCCATTTTATGTGTAGGGTCAGACAGGTGATACCTGTTTCACTCATACTCCATTTGCAGTGCGTATGTGGTGCGTGTTGCAGTACGTATGTGATGCAGGAGCAGCATGTGCTATTGTGCTTTCACATATGCCATGTTTGCAGTGCACAATTGATCCATTGATCCATGGCTGTATATCACAAACACAAAATGTACTTATTTTTATTTTAAATCCAAAAGTTGTTACTGAACATGGCTTGTCAGCATTGCGATTCTCTTTGTATATACTCTTTCATAGATGTCACGTTTAAACCCACTACATTTAAACAACATTTTATTCAGTTCATTACTTATATTTATATAAAGTAATAATTCAGATATTATGTTGCTCAAGCAAGTGGCAAAACATTTAAACATAGGCTATATGTTAAAATCACAAACATTTTAAATTAAAACCTACAATAGACAAAAACAGACAAATCATGTCTTTTCTTTTGCTTTTAAATCTTTATACAAGAAATCCTGCAGGTCATAAAGAACTTTTGTTCGGGTGCTATCCATTATGTCTCCTTGTTTATCTAAAGGTAAGATGTCGTTTTCCTTGCTTTACCTGAGACAATAAGCCATGTGTTGACTGTGAAACAGAGAAGACTTTAAATTATATAGTGAAATTACTAGATTTTCACATCAATACATGTTTATTTTAATGCAAACAATGAACTCTCACTTTAATTCAATCGCTGCACTGCTGCAAAAGCACCACAACTGGAATGTATTGCCAGACCACATCCGCGTGCAGTGTGAAAGATCTAACCTGTTAACATGGGTACGGAAAAAAAATATGCACCACATACGCACTGCAAACGGACTATGTGTGAAACAGGTATGAAACCTTTCTGTCCCGAGAGAGTTCCTTCCTGGAAAGGATATCAGGCTCCCCAGATAGCTTTGGTTGAATTTCTGACCCTTAAGGTGGTTCTTTTCCTAGTCTTGACATGTCTTAAAAGAATGGGGGATTTGCAGGCTCTGTCGATGGGCTCGTCTTGTTTGGACTTTGCCCCTGGCCTGGTTATGGTCTTATTGCACCCTAGGCCAGATTACATTCTGAAGGTGCCTTGCTCTACTGCTCTTCTTTCCCTCAAAATTCCAATCTGTGGAGCATGAAAGCCTCCATTTGCTATGCCTTTAAGGTTTACGTCAACTGCACTGGCAAGTTGCGTAATCTAATCAGTTGCAATGCTATGCTTTGGTGGGCTGTGGCCACAAAGTAATGTATGTCACATTGGAGGATGCAATTTACCCATTTTATGAGCTACACAGGTTGTCTTAGGCCCTGGGATTAGGGTTTTTTATTAGGAGTGTAGCCTCCTTTAAAGCACTGTCTAAGGCACATCTTTACAGAATATTTGTGTTGCTGCAGACTAGGCCTCTCTGCACAAATTTTTCAGATATTACAGTCTGGACATGGATTCAACAAAAAAGGATCTTTTGTCCTTTGGGTTGACCCTGTTCTCTATCAACTCATAAAGCTCAGACTAAGGTTTTTTTTTTTTTTTCTTTGAAGGTTTTGGTAAGCAATCATTTTGTAGTATAGTGCAGCTGGTATTGTTTCCCCATAGTGTCAGCTACTGAATCTGTGTTGAGTGACTCAAGTGTGGCATAAATGACATACCCACAATAAAAAGGTTGCTGCTTATAAGTCATTATAAATAGACACATAAACAATATATATTTAGAAAGACAACACTTGAGAGTTTACTGTTAAAATCCTAGTTTTATCATAAACAGTGGTCAAATATCGAAGCCCGAGTCTTTAAATTTTTCTAATGATACACAGTTTGTCCAGATCAAGTAAAGGCTGATTTATACTTCTGCATCGGACCTACACCGGAGCATCTGTGCTGTAGACTTTGTGTCTGTTTTAATTTATACTTCTGCGTTGTTGTCCGTGACAACGCGCATGCAGACCGCTAGTAGGCAGTGACTGCTGTCATGTTGAGTATCAAGGCAAAAGCCGAAGAAGGAGCAGCTTGTCATGTACATTATCAGACAAGCTTCAGTAGTGATGGCAGAAATAGGCAACGACTTTTGTTGCAGTTTGATGACGTTTCCTCCCGAAACAGAGCAGAACTCTCATTTATTTAATTCCTATGGAAGTTTAAAATGCTCGCACTTCTCTGCTCACTCCGTGCCAGTTTTTTGACCTGAGGGAGTGGTTCTAGGAGGACCAAGCACAGCGCTTGCGGTCCATGTAGAATTCACACGTTGTTACATTTTTGAAGAGGTGCAAGTCAGGCTACACCGCAGGCTAATTGTGCTACACACAGCCTATGCAGAAGTATAAATCAGCCTTAAACGTGTAATGTTTTAATGTGCAATGAATGTTGAACACCAATAATCTGCGGCAGTTGACGATCTTTGACCATAAGGACTCTGGAGCAGCGTCCAGGAGTAAGTTCAGTCAACACAAACCCTGCATCTGAATATGTCTACTACAATACTAAAAAAAAACTGTATGTTAGCCAAGAAGTATGTCCAAATTTATAGTATTCATAAAACAGTACACAAAAAGTACCTGGATGACTTACTGTTTCCTGTGAGATTCTGAACTGCACATCCACTGGACACTTTAATATACCATGAAGCCATGGGAGAGGAGTTGTGAATTGCAGTGAACTGACACAACTGCTGATAGGTCACATGACAGTGAATTTCATTCCTACTACAAATATTCATACTATATAGAATGTTTTTTTTTTGTTGTTGTTGTGAAGCAAGTTTCAAACCCAACATTGTACTTACTATACAGTATGCAATTTTGGACACAGCTAAAGATATTCTCAACAGAGTGCCAAATCCAAGAGTTGCCATGGAAACGGATGCTAATAAGAAGTGTGCCATACTTTTTCTTTTGTTTAATGATGATTAAACTAATGGCTTTTGAATCGATGTCATATGCCGATCACTCTGCGCAGCGCCGATGCATCTCGAACAAGTCTAAGGTAAAGAAAGCACATGATACTATCACATGAGGGGCAAGGGAGCAGGAACCATGACAATGAGAAATTCAAAACAAAATGACATAAAAACAAAAAAAAGAACACAACCAAACACAGTATGACATCAGTTTGTTTTAGTGTGATATTTCATAATCAGGAAGAGCTTTATCACAAAGTATGTTTACACACACAAGGAATTTGTCTTAGTGACAGGAGCTTACAGAA
Organism: Megalobrama amblycephala; assembly: GCF_018812025.1. Lineage (NCBI taxonomy): Eukaryota > Metazoa > Chordata > Actinopteri > Cypriniformes > Xenocyprididae > Megalobrama > Megalobrama amblycephala. Next base: position 500,430 of record NW_025953341.1, on the reverse strand, counting down.
CAGAAGAAAGTTCAGAAGATTTTCATATTCAAGAAATATTTTCACATTCAGGTAAGATCAAGAGACACTAGGAAAGCCGGTTTTATAAATAAACTTGCCTTGCCTTGCCTGCCTTGCCTTACAGACATAGTGCAGACATACAGTGCTTCACCTTTCTGGTGTAAAGAAATTATTTTCTTTCTCAGGTCTTGTGACATTTCTCTTCCATGTGGTGCCATTGCTGACAACATGGGAAAATGGGAAGGGGTTTTAACACCTTTTTATAGTCAACTGTCTGCTGGGGACACCTGTGTAATGAATAATTAGACTCACCTGTGGTTGAATTCTTGTTAAATTAGACATTTGTAGTCTAAAATTTAGCTTTGCTCCAGAGACTTTCAGTGGGGTGTACTCATTTTTGCATCACCCTAATTTGAGTAAAACTGAAAATTTTGTTCTCTAAGTTATATTATTAACCTTACTTTCATGTTATAAGTTAAACAGATGTTATATTAAACATAGTCTTGTCAGCATTTTTGAAATTATTTTTGTGTTCTTTGAGATGTTGTTTAAAATGTTACTTTTCAGAGGGGGTGTACTCATTTACACTGAGCACTGTAGGAGTTCTGTCATGACAACTCTCATAGAGATTGGCATTGAAATGGATGTGGCAGTGGTAATGTAGCCATCCATTTCATCCATTTCTAGCCTTATATATTTTTCGCTGGTGGGCAAGGCGTATAACGGGGGGCTGCTGCCAGGGGACAGCCCTTTACAGCCATTTACATCCAGCTCCTCATACTGGCACAGAAGGAGAGTGTTGTTGCTCACAATGAGCTCAGGGGTCAAAACAACAGTCTTAACTGATGCCCCCTAGGAGAAATCGGATCTGAGGACCATTATTCTCTCTAAGTGGGCTTCGGGAAAGAGGTCCTGACAGTTAAGTCAGGCCTCTGAGGGTGCCCCAGTGAACTATACCCACTTCTCTGCGGAGCCCTCAGGAAATTGATTTGTCAACCTCGCTGCCTATGGCACTTCGGGGCACAATGATTTTCAACAAATCCAAATCCCCCCACTGTGGCCACTGGGGGTTCACTCTCCATAGAGAGGCCTGTAGAAGCACTAATTTGGTAAGAACCCTGCCGTGAATTTGCTTCAAGACACAGAGTCTGCTCCGTCAAATATATATGAGGTCAGCCTTGAGAGGCTGGTTCCTCTAATAAATTACCTGCATGCTTGGGAAGCACTACCCAATATATCTTGATGGGTTGTGCGCACATTTGCAAGGGGTACAGAATCCAGTTTGGGTTGCTCACCAAGGTTCAAAAACATTTTGACTACAGTGGTGGCCCTGAGCAAGTGCAGGTTATGGAGCAGAAAGTTCAATCTCTTCTGATGAAGGAGGCCATAGACATTATCTCTCCCCTAGAGAGAAACACTGGGTTCTACAGCCGGTATAGTTCCGAAAAAGTAACTTATTTCGCTTTACGTCAAATCAAGTCCGAGAACTGGTTTGTCACAATCGAACTAAAGGATGCTATTTTCATATTTCCATCCTTGCGGAGCACAGGAAGTTCCTAAGGTTTGCTTTCGGGGGCGAAGCATACCAATGTCAGGTTCTTCCATTCGGTCTAGCATTATCCCCTAGATGGTGGCACGTAATGTTAATTTTGTCAGCTATTTTTTTTAATTTAGTCTTAGTCCTGTGTCAAATGTAACTTTTAGTTTTTATCATATTTAGTCAACCTTGTCCTGTTTTTGTTTAGTCAAGTTTTATTCAACTAAATGTCTGAGCATTTTAGTCTAGTTTTAGTCAGTGGAAACTTACACTGTATAGTGGTTAAAATGAAGAAAAAAAAAAAAAAGAAAAAAAAAAAAAAAAAAAATATATATATATATATATATATATATATATGTATATGTGTGTATATATATATATATATATATATATATATATATATATATATATATATATATATGTATATGTGTATATATATATATATATATATATATATATATATATATATATATATATATATATATATATATATATATATATATATATATATATATATATATGTGTGTGTATATATATATATATATATATATATATATATATATATATATATATATATTGCTCAATTTAAATTGCAATGATTGTTGTCATTTGGGAAATTTATTTTTACATTTCATCAGAAGTTGCTCTTTCACCAATAAGCACAAATCAACACAATATTGATTCATATGCATGGTTTATTTTACCTCATCTAGTGTACAGATTTATTAAAGGCTATCAATTATAAGCTAAATAAAAACCAAAGACTTTAGATATGTACTCGCCCTGTCTAAATTATAAAAACTGGTAAAACAAAAACCAACTATCAAATATTATAACAGAGAAATTCCTAATAGTAATTCCAATAATTCCAAGTTGCATTAATGTGTCTCTATGAAAACAATAACAAAAAGGTGACCAGAATCAAACTAGACCAGCTCATCACTAAGACCCCTGCAGTGATGGCTTAAGAAACAAGGATGTTTTCCCTGAAAGGCAACCCACTTCACACGATCAAGTTTACGCGCAGGTGCCTTCGTTCCTGTCATGATCCTTGTCTGTGTTCCCTGTATCTCCTCTGTGCACCTCATGTTCCCCTTGTTTGTTACCATGGACACTTATTGGACCACGCCCCCTTGTTAACTTGTTATCTTGTTAAGCTTGTTTGTACCTGTGTATAAGTAGTCCCTGTGTTTCTCTCATGCCCTGCGAAGTATTGTATGTCAGCTACTGCAATTCTGAGCATTTCCTGGTTTCTTGTTTCCTGTTCCCTGGTTGTTCTGATTACCTGCCCGTGTCCTGGATTTCCCTGTCTGCCTGTGTGTTCTTGCTTTGTTGTTTGTATAGAATGCCTTCCTGTGGATTTATGATCCCTTGCCTGTTCTTGACCTCGATTGTGGATTACCCTACCAATAAACCTGCATTTAGATCCTCTACCGTCATGTCCCTGTGCAATACATTACAGTTCCTTGATCATGTGAGAAAAGACCTTGGTTCCTGTCCCAGTGTTAGGAGCATCTTGACATCAAAACATTGCATCAACAGATGCGTCCTGCACAGCCCGTCCTGCGTTATGCTAGCCAGAGGGCATTTCTCCCAGACCTCAGAAGCCATTATGTTCTCATATGAACAGACAATATGTCAGAGATCTTGTGTATATAAACCACTTGGAGAGTCTGCGTTTGCGTTCTCAATCCAGACTGGTGCACCAGATCCTCCTGTGGTCTCAGGGATAGTTGCTCTCCCTGAGAGCACTTCTTTATCCTTGGATATGGGAGCAAGCGTCCTGGCCTCGAGTTGGTGGAGCGAATAGGAAGACTGTTTGCGTTGCAAGAGACGTCTTGTCACCCACTGTGGCTCTCCCTCTCTCATCTAGCTCCTTTGGGACTGGACACCATGGTACAGACGTGGCCGAGGCTTCGGGGTCTGTCTGCTGCTGGTCTGGCCGGGGTCTGTCTGCTGCTGGTAGCCTTGTTCTGGCCGGCCCGAGATTGGTTTTCAGACCTGGTAGCACTCCTGGACAGCATTCCGTCAGCATGGCGACATGGGTATATCATTCTCTAAAGTGTCGTTATGATGATGCAGCACGAGTTCCCTTGAAAGGGAATGTCTCAGGTTACGCATGTAACCATGGTTCCCCAAGCAGGGCACCAGACTGCGCCTAAAATGGTTGCATTTGCTACCAAAAATATTAATTTGCGAGTGATATTTTTGCTGAGGTCGCCACTGCCGACTATACAAATTCACACGTTATGACTGTAAAATTTGCCTGTAATTTGCATGTTCTGTGACCAGTAGCCCATCACATCTCATTTGTTGTGTTTGCATAATTAAATGAGATGCTGCTTGTGAAAGTTTTACTGAGTTAGAGCGCTAAAATACGAACAGGTAGGGAAAAATATCACACACCAAACCGACGCCAGAGAACCTGCATCGGTGCAAAACAGGTGCTTTTGAACACATCGAAAGGATTACAGCTGAGTGTCAACTAGCTTGTGCGTTCTGCTCCTCAACTGCCTATTTCTTCATATCCGTCTTCATCTATATTCGTCATTCAAAAGGGGAAACCGGCTCTGCAGATACACACACAATGCAGCATGTGCTTTCTGTTTTGAGTATCAATCATGCTGATTACATACACTTTCATTTTTCCACTCCGCTCATGCTCATCAGATATATTTAAGGTCATAAAAAGTCTTCAGTACCTTAAATGGTATAACAAGAGTATTAATGATCATTTTGAGGCGTCTTATATTTTGTGGATGGAAAAACAAATCACAATACTCCCTAATGTGTTTATTAATTTTAATTTCATTAAATAAATGTGAGTGCTGCATGTTTTAAAGTCAAAAGATGGCGTTGTTGCGCGTTCTTCATTCTCTTGCAAAAGTGGTTCAGAGCAGCTCACAATCAATGATTAGCGCACATTTGTCAACCAATTGCTTATGAACTAATGCTGATCAATTATGACAAAGTTTACTTTATATTATTTATATTATAATGTGTTGTAAATGTTTGTAACAACGTATTTTTTTTTCTTCCTCATCTGAACTTGAATGAGCAAAAGTAAAGCACAGACATTTCAAAATAAGAGTCCCTATGTATTTAGACCGGTTCGTTAATAAGAGTCATTTCCTCGTTTATTATTTGGGTACACAAACCAAATGTAATACATTTATATATTTATTTCTATATATTTATATATTTATTTTCATTTGATTCAAAGTAAACTGTTGTAGCTTCAGGAAGGAAAGACTAAGAACATTATTTGATACATATTATTCAATATAAAGATTTTACTAGCATCAGGGTTATTATAGTTAACTAAAACCATTAAAAAACTTTTTTCATTGCTTGAAATAAATGTTAGTACTGAAATAAAAATTTATACAAACTAAACAGGCATGTTTAAAAACAACAAAAATAAAACTTAATGAAAAATGAAAGCAGAAAATATAAAAATCTAATCGGATTCAAAATATAAAAATATATATATATAATAATATTAAGTGAAAATATTCACAAGCGAAATCCATTTCCTAGAAAAATCACAAGATGAAAATGCTAAAACTAAAGGGGAGATATATAAAAATAACAGGATGACTAAATGTAAGTGATTTAAAAATTTAAGTTCATTGTTGTGTGGCTCTTAAAAAATATTTGGCGCCTGTTTTTTTCCCCCATAAGAGCCAATGGCTCCTTAATGAATTTTTTTGTCTGGAGCCTTCTTGAGAAGGAAACGAGATGCTGCGTCCCCTTGCCATACTTCCTGTATGCCTGGGTGCAGCTTGCTTCAGATCAGAAAGCTAAAACAGCTCTGTTGCCAGCTCCCTTTATAGCTTCCGCGTTCTGCTGGCACGTCACGGGATGACATTGCACCAATCAGAATTGGACTAAGTTGCACATGCCTTCAGGAGAGCTGAGCTGAAGGGATTCTACAAAGTGTTGTTATGATGACACAGTGTTTCGTTCCCTTCTCAGTGAACCATGGTTACATGCGTAACCTGAGACGTTTTTCAGCTAAACATGGTAACTCTGTTGAAAGTACGAATGGTTATTTCACTTTAACCTTTTCTCATATCCATAGCTTAGACAGCGTATCCTCACACCAATTACAAACAATAGACCGCTTGCTGCTACATAAACACAATTGCATAAATACTGCAGTTTATATGCTTAGTAAATCACACAAGATTTACTCCACAAGAGTAAATCACTTCACAACAGTTTAAACATGACGCTTACTTTAAACTGTTATGATTGTTCATTTAGAAATAATAAGCAAACCACACAATATGCACAGAGATATGGAGTAAAAGAGTATTCACTTGTCTTAGCCTGCTCCATCTAGAGTTTCAATGACAGAACTTGGTATTTAGGCAATAAAAATGAAATATAGCACAATATTATATAAAAAAAAAAAAAAAAAAATGCAGTATAATACAGTAGCCTAATAGAAACATAGAAACAATTTATAATAGAATGTATAGATAAGTTATTTACAGGTGTACAGTTCTGTGATGTTATGTACAAATGCACAGTTATGTCGTAAGTCCCACTAGCAGTTAGTCAAGGGGCAGTCAGTCTTACTTTTTTGTATCAAATTAGACCAATCTACATTATATTAAGTAACTGACTTATAAAAGTTTTAAATAGTCTTAAAAGGCACCCATTATGCAAAATTCACATACATGGTGTTTGAACATAAATGTGTGTTTGCAGTGTCAACTGTCAACTAGCATGTGTGTTCTGCGCCTGTGTGTAAAGGAGATGATTGTCTATTTAATCAGATATTCTGATTCAGATAGTCTATATTCATCATTCAAAAAGGTTAAGTGAAACTAAGACTGCAGGTATAAAAACCATAAACAAAGCATCGTTTGCTTGCCGTTTTGAATATCAATCATGTTGATTACATTCTTTATTCTACTAAAGTTACTTTCTAAAGGTAATTTACTTTATTTTTTTAGCTTCCGTTTGGGATGGGGGACTGGTTGTCTCCCTCGGTTACAAGGGCGTAGCTTGGGTTTGTTCCCTCGTGAAGTTTATTTGTTTGTTGCTTTATTTTTGCCCATATCAAAATGGTCCACACATGCAAAGTTGGTTGATAACACAACTGCAATAAAGTTACAGCTTATAGTTAACAATCACTTATTTACAAAGTGCCATGGCTTTACTTAAAATTTTCTTATACTGAACATGTACATTTCCTGTCAATTCTTGGAATACAGCCAGGTTTTTCCAAATGGGCATATCTGTCATATTAGCAGAACACATTTTACACACAAGGAAAACCAATGTTTAGTCAATAATTCAAGAAGGTCCATACTTTTAAGCTCTTGATTCTAACTTGTACTTGGCCTTATGAAAAAGTAGTTCTTGTAATTGTTTAACCATAGCATTTGTTACAATAAGGATATAATACAGGTAGACTATTGATGGCTCTTCATTGCATGCTTAGGGCAATGTTAACCTTTTTTCTTTCTTTTTTAAATCTATTCCCTTAACAGATTATATATTATAAATTCTTCAACAAGTTAGTTAAAATGTACCTCAATAAAAACGTGCCTGCGGTGATTCGCGCGCCACTCATACTTATAAAAGCTCTGAACGCAATGTATACAATTAATTAATAGCCTAATTCTATGTTTCGTGTGGGGGTTAGAGTACCAGCAACATGTGAGAAGTGCCGGTACACAAGAAACAGCGATGGTACGCTACAGGTTAAAATATAGCTTGAAGTATAGCTCTAAGTGGGCCGGTGCGTACCGGCCCACTTAGAGCACTGAGTAAGATCGCGTGGGTGTTTGAATCCAGGTCGTGATCTTTAATGATTAATCATGCAATTTTATTGCGCAGTGTTTTTGTGCTGAATTTGTATTGTTTTCGTAGGCTACTGAGAGAATAAAGTACAGAAATCCCTTCATTTCCTAAAAAAAAAAAATCAAACCAATTTGAACTGGAACGCCGTCCCCCCTCGAAATTCACTCCCCGGACGCCGTCCCCCCACATTACCCCCCCATTTCCACTCCTGTATATATACTTGAAAGTTTGTGAACTCCTTGCAGAATCTGTGAAAATGTGAATAATTTTAACAAAATAAGAGGGATCATACAATATGCATGTTATTTTTTATTTAGTACTGTCCTGAGTAAGACATTTTATATAAAAAATGTTTACATATGGTCCATAAGACAAAAAATTGCTGAATTTATAAAAACAACCCACTCAAAAGTTTGTGAACCCTTGATTCTTAATACTGTGTGTGGTTACCTGGATGATCTATGACTGTTTTTTTTTTTTTTTTTTTTTTTTGTGATGGATGTCCATTGTTTGTCATGAGTAGTTAAACTACCCAATATTCTTCAGAAACTTTTGAACAGAATAAAGATGTCTAAATTTCTTATTTTGTTTACATTTTTTCATTTAGTACTGCCCTTCGGAAGCAACAGAAGACACTTAAAATATGATCCTTGATATTCAAATTCAAATTGATCTTCTAATGCATTGCTTTCGCCGGGAGCAGCAGCTCATTTGCATTTAAAGGGACACACAAAAACGGCATGTTTTTGCTCACAATTATAAATGATCTGTGGGGTATTTTTAGCTGAGGCTAATTAGCATATTCATAGATCTGCATATACTAAATGAAGCAAGAGTGTAGAGTTACATTCAAGCTATTTTAAAGGTGCCCTCGAATGAAAAATTGAATTTATCTTGGCATAGTTAAATAACAAGAGTTCAGTACATGGAAATGACACACAGTGAGTCTCAAACTCCATTGTTTCCTCCTTCTTATATAAATCTCATTTGTTTAAAAGACCTCCGAAGAACAGGCGAATCTCAACATAACACTGACTGTTACGTAACAGTCGGGGTGTACGCCCCCAATATTTGCATATGCCAGCCCACGTTTCCAACATTATAAAAGGCATTAGACAAGGGCAGCCAGTATTAACGTCTGGATGTGCACAACTAAATCATCAGACTAGGTAAGCAAGCAAGAACAATAGCGAAAAATGGCAGATGGAGCAATAATAACTGACATGATCCATGATATCATGATATTTTTTGTGATATTTGTAAACTGTCTTTCTAAATGTTTCGTTATCATGTTGCTAATGTACTGTTAAATGTGGTTAAAGTTACCATCGGTTATTACTGTATTCACGGAGACAAGAGAGCCGTCGCTATTTTAATTTTTAAACACTTGCAGTCTGTATAATGCATAAACACAACTTCATTCTTTATAAATTTCTCCAACAGTGTAGCATTACCCGTTAGCCACGGAGCACTATCAAACTCATTCAAAATCAGAAGTAAACAATGTAACAGTATACAATACTCACATAATCCGACGCATGCATGCCGCATGCATGACAAACACTTTGTAAAGATCCATTTTGAGGGTTATATTAGCTGTGTAAACTTTAAGGCACTGTTTAAGGCAAGCGCAAGCTCTGTGGGCGGAGAGCACGGGATTTAAAGGGGCTGCAGGATAAAATCGGCGCATTTATAATGATGCCCCAAAATAGGCAGTTAAAAAAATTAATTTAAAAAAATCTATGGGGTATTTTGAGCTGAAACTTCACAGACACATTCAGGGGACACCTTAGACTTATATTACATCTTTTAAAAACATAATCTAGGGCACCTTTAAGGCTTGAAGAATTTTTTTTCACTGGAAGAAACATTTAAATATGTCATTTTGGTGATCAAAGATGAGTTTTAAGGGATACAATTATTGACTTAAAGGGGGACTTTAAATTGTGCACCCTTGCATCTTAGATAATCTCTCCATGGATGCAAGATAAAGAAAATGAGGATAGAGGAATCGAAGGAAGACATTTTTGTTAATTGGATTGATTCCTCAAGCAGCACTTCACATGACATGACCTACTGAAATTATGTGAAATTTGTTTAATTTCAAATGTTCGAGTAAAACATGAATTAAAAATATTCTAACAGATGTGTCAGGGTTATGCAGCTGTCTAGTTAATTTATGAGTTTTGGTTCTTGTCTGTTGCCATAGTCGTTAATTGAGTTACCCAGGTGTTGTGTGTCACGTTAATGATCTCTGTGTGTATTTAACCACTCAGATTTCTCAGTTCTGTGTCATTTATATCAAAGTGGTTGTGTCTTCCCCTGGGCTTCTCCTGTGGAATATTATATTAAAGACTCTTTCCTTTTGAGTCATTCGTCTTTGTGTGCTATTTTACTGCAGCCACACGTGACAGAACGCATAACAAAGCAAGATTTTTTTGCACCGTTTTTCCCCCAATGAATCTGCCAGCTCTCCATCTACTCTGCTTGGAGCAGGGAGGCCGTCCACTGGAGAACCACACCAGGGACTTTATTGATAAGCATGTCTGACTCATTAACCAGACCACTCACTCAGTCATTTAACAAGCTGAAAGAACCATTAGTTTCTCATTATAAAGCACCTTTGTTAACAAAGGAGTTCACAACTGTTTAGTGTTCAAATGTACGATACTTGCAAATGCTTTAGCTGTTGAAGAGCATCTGGATATTGTCACGGTGCGTGGTTGTAGATAAAGCGCACAACGAAGGAGAATCCAATAAACAAACTTTAATCATAGGAACCAGGAGAAAACAACATACACTAAACACAAACGAGAATCGACAAAATCTGAGAGAGAACACGGGGAATATATATACAGGACAAACAGAGGAGCAAACGAGACTAATTAACAAGACACACCTGAACTAAGGACACTAATCAAATGATTAACCAAGGAAATTAACGAGGACAGCACTAAGTAACAAACTAGAATACAACTAAAGCCGAGTTCAGACTGCACGATTTTAGCCCCGATTTTGGCTCGCCGACAGGTTTTGAGAAATCGCCGACAAATGCCCGAAATCACAGGCAAATCGGTGCTCGTTCACGTGAGTGACAATCACGCAGTGTGAATGAGCAAAGACGCGATCTGAGAGAATCGCCGACGAGTCGCCGACACCCGTGAGATATTTGGCATGCTAAATAAAAAATCCTGCTGTGTGAAAAGTGTTCTGACTGAAAACTACATCGGCGATGACCGACAGCCAATGAGATAGCAAGATACAGAGCAGCGGGGAGTTCGGGGAGGAGTTATAGACCACAACATCAGCAAGCATGGCTTTGTACACATAAACATTACAATTATATCAAACAGAACCAAAGCACAAACATTTGCTTGACCATCCAACAGCAGCACATTGAAAAGTTACTTATTTACCTCCAACACACAATCCACAGTCTCCTCAACCATTTCCTCCTCCATATTCTTCTTTTCTTTTTCTTGTTTTCGCTGCAAATCAGCGCACAGGCAATTCGTATTGCAAGCTTCTTGCGGGCTACCATTTTTAATAATAATATTGCACGCGTGATATCGCGTTGTTTCCTTGTCACATCTCGCGTGTTTTTGGTTGTGAAACGTAGTTTGCGTGCCAGACAGTTGTCGGCGATTCTTCCTGTCATGCAGTGTGAAACCTTCTGTCGCCGATCCATCGTGCAGTTTGAACACAGCAGCGACTGAATGCTGGCCAAGATAGTCATGCAGTGTGAAAAGAACAGTGACCCGACTACTTTGAAAATCGTGCAGTCTGAACTCGGCTTAAGAAGCACAGACTAGAACTAAACAGGCAAACAGAAAAACAACAAACAGACATAACCCTGACAGATATACAGTCTTGGGAGAAATTCTTGATGTTGCGGTTTGATGGTGCTATAGTTGTGATCAATATCTTCTCTCTTGAATGAAGAAATGACAATGAACTTGTGCTGTTAATTTGACTCTGCTCTGGTTGCGAGAGTTGCGCATGGTTTGCTGATAAAGCTCAGGGGCCGGGTGAGGTCTCAAGTGAACAGCAATCAATAGAATTAGCAAGAATAAGAGCCAGGAGGGAACTTTGTGTTGGCTTTTAACCCTCTGGGGTCTGAGGATTTTTGGGGCCCTGGAGAAGTTTTGACATGCCCTGACATTTGTGCTTTTTTCAGTTGTTCATAAACATATTAATGGAAAAAGTGTCATTACACTGTATTCAGCATAAACTAGGCTACAATAATATGTGTGTTTTTGAAGGAATAATGTTTATGCGTGGTTATTGAAAAAACAAAAAACTTCACAAGACTTCTGGGTATTGGAGGTTGTAGACTTTTTGCTTCAAATTGGTGTAAAAAATTATCCTGCCTACTCGTTCATATAAAACAATAGATTTAGTTTTTGTAAGACACGTTTTGTCAAGAAACACAGTATGCGTGGAGGCGTGAGTCATCATGAATAATGGGTCATTTACACCTAAGAAGACAAAAGAATCGCATAAAGACCTGTAATGACCTGCATAATAATGAGGCCTTTCAGTCAGGTAGGCTGTGAAAAAACCCTCTGTGATCATGTCTCAAGCTCATCATGGTGTATATCAAACATACAGAAAAAAACAGCAATACTGTGAAATATTATTACAATATAAAAAAATGTATCTATTATATACTTTATATATACTAGACTCAGTAAGCTTTCTCCATCCTCGATCCTCCAGTCCTCACAGTACAGTTTGACAATTGATATGTCCATCATGGTGGACTTGAATCGGTTTCTGGGTTAAAGAGGATTGAGGAAATGAATATGCACAATTTAGGAAATGGGAAGCACCCACTATCTCTCTTTAAAAATTAAAGTGCCTCTGGGTGGTGCCTCTGTCTCGTTGTGCTTACTTCTAAGTTAGCCTGTAAACTTTTTATTACCATATTATATGAAAATTTCATACATAACTTTATTCATCCACTGAGGCTAAAATATCTGATTAAATTTAAAGATTGTGTGAAATATTGTGGAATATTTTTTTAAATATTGATTTTTTTTTCCTTAGAATGAAGAAGTGCAGTTCCTTGAGAATGAGCTGCAGAACCAGAAACTGAAGTTCTCAAAGCTGAAGAGCTTCACCAAAAGCCTGCTGATCGCTGTGAAAAACAAAGACAGAAAGAAACAGCAGGTAAGGAAACATAATTGGGTTAAACATTTAGGCAGCAATGAGAGCCATTAAAGAAACAAATCTTGATCAGTGTGTTTGTCTGTGTTGTCAGGAGCTGTTAGCCAGTCTACCTCAGAAAGTGAATGAGGACTGGGACCTGGGCCTGGAAAACCACAGCAAGTCTGGCGTAGAGAGGCCCACCATCCAAAAAGAGTCCTCTGTATCAGAGGAGGAGGGGGACACAGATCAAATGAGACTATAAATGCAGGGCAGCTTCCACCTCTTCTGTTACTCACATGTGCCACATAGTGCCTGTGGAAATAAACCAATAACTGTTGGACCCCACAAGTCATTTTCTATAGCATATCAGACTGCCTTGGCCAGGTCCAGTACTATCAAATAAATGCCACTAAGTCAACACAAGATCTGTGTCTTATTATTTTATGAAGACTGGAAGCATAAAATGTTCTAATTTAGACTATAAATAAGCAGGTTCAAACAAGCAAGAGTGCTGTTCTGGGGTGTGTTTCCCAAAGCCAACTATGGTCGCAAGTTTTGTCATTACCATTACAGTTCAAGACCATAGTTGGCTAACGATGGTTTTGGTAAACACACTCCTGAATGTTAGCGTGCCTGCGATTTGGCCGTGGCTGCAGGTAATTGCAGCTGTGCTGATTATTCAGAATGACAGCATGATTCTATAAGCAAGTAACTTGTGTTTCCCAGTTGGTTTGGATTTTTGTTCATTCTCAATGAAAACAGCTCGCTCAGTAGAAACCAAAGTGTCAGAATGTGCATGTCAGCAAACCTTACACAGACTGAAAGTCAGTCTGGAAATGTGTATGTGAGTGAAGAGGAGAGACTCAACACTCAAAATCTTCTCTAGACACTACAGGTGGTTAGAATTACCTGGCTCTAAGTGTTGCAACATAAAAAGGGAAGGCCACACATGGAAATCAATTTAACAAACAAACATTTAATCAGAAATAAATCTAAATATTAATACAAAAAAAAGGTAAACTAAAATAAAAAGCAATCCAGGGCTGAAAAGGAAACAGTTGAATGGCACCAGCAGGCTTGCTATCTAGCTCAGTCTCCCCTTCTTCAATTACATCTAACACTCCTCACTTGTTCCTGGCGGTTCCTCTAGAAGCGACCAGACACGGCACAACACCACCTTGTGAAAAAAGTACAAAACACACCTTGGGCCAGAACTCTTCCCCCTTAAAAGAGAGACCCTACAAAGGGAACTCAGTTACTCAGCAAACACGTTACTCAGTGCAAAACCAAAAATAAACACTTTACATAACGCTTTACACATAATTTATCAAAAGAAAATATTTTAATCTTGGGCTCCCATACAACTGATGACACTTACCCTTTCCTTCTTACAACTTCCACCTTAATAATGCCCAACGAATAAGTCCTTTGCAGCAATTGTAGAAATGTAAGTGGGGTGTGATCTGAAAAGACCACTACAGACACAGAACCCCACCTCAACATACACTTCAAAATGCTGCAATGCCCACACCAAAGCCATTGTTTCTTATTTGATAGCAGAATAATTAAGTTGATATGAATTAAATTTCTTAGAAAGAAACTAATTGGTTTGTTGACTCCTTCATAATCTTTTTGCTCTCATACAGCTTCTGCATCCACTTGACTCTTTCCTATTGAGCTGATTATCTGAATCAGGTGTATTAATTAAGAGAAACATACTATAAATGTGCATACAAAACATACAGTTGTGTTCAGAATTATAGGCACCCTTGGTAAATATGATCAAAGATGACTGTAAAAATATATCTGCATTGTTTATCCTTTTGATCTTTAATTAATAAAATTAGCAAAAATCTAACCTTTCACTGAAGGAAAAGAATTGAAAGTGGGGGAAAATCACATTATGAAAAATTGTGTTCTCCAAAACACATAGGCCACAGTTATTGGCACCCTATTCAATACTTTTTGCAACCTCCTTTTGCCAGGATAACAGCTCTGAGTCTTCACCTATAATGCCTGATGAGTTTGGAGAACACCTGACAAGTGATTAGAGACCATTCCTTCTACACAATCTCTCCAGATCCTTCAGATTATTTCCAGCTCCATGTTGGTGCTTCTTGTCTTCAGTTCACTCCACTCATTTTCTTTAGGGTTCAGGTCAGGGGACTGGGATGACCATGGCAGAAGCTTAATTTTGTGCTCAGTGACACATTTTTGTGTTGGTTTGGATGTTTGTTTTGGATCATTGTCCTGATGGACGATTCAATCACGACCCATTATAGAATTTCTAGCAGAAGCGGTCAGGTTTCGATTTTTTTATCTGTTGGTATTCAATAGAATCCATGATACCATGTATCTAAACAAGATGTCCAGGACCTCCAGTGGAAAAATAGGCCCACAACATTAAAGATCCAGCAGTATATTTAACCCTCAGGGGTCTGAGGCTGATTTGGGGCCTGGAGAAGTTTTGACATGCCCTGACATTTGTGCTTTTTTCAGTTGTTCATAAACATATTAATGGAAAAAGTGTCATTACACTGTATTCAGCACAAACTAGGCTACAATAATATGTAAGGAACATATATGTACATGTTTGTATTTTTGAAGGAATAACGTTTATGCGTGGTTATTGAAAAAACAAAAAACTTAAGTCACTGAAATAAAGCCAAAAAATATATATTAAATCTGTGTTCACAAGACTTCTGGGTATTGGAGTTTTTGCTTCAAAATTATGTAAAAATTATCATTCCTACTCCTTCATATAAAACAATAGAGAGATTTACATTTTCTAAAACATCTTTGGTCAAGAAACACAGTATGCGTGGAGGCGTGAATAATCATGAATAAAGGGTGATTCTCACCTGAGAAGACAAATCGCATAAAAGAGCTCTAATGACCTGCATAAATAATGAGCTCTTTCAGACAGGTAGGCTGTGAAAAAACCCTCTGTTGATCATGTCTCAAGCTCATCATAATGTAAATCAAACATACAGAAAAAACAGCAATACTGTGAAATATTATTACAATTTAAAATAATGGTATTCTATTATTAAAATATAATGCATTTCTATGATACAAAGTGTCTGAACAGTTATGTTACCTCTATGGCATTTCATATAGGCTTTTAGCTTAAAAGCATGCACATTTGGAGAAATATTGATGGATTCTCATGTTTATGTCAATTTTCTATACAGAGGAGTATTTATTCATTATTTATTGTCGTCACTGTGAACGCTGGATACTGTTTACAATTCATACTTGCAGCCGGAGGGCACTCTGTGCATTTTTAGTCCACAAATGCCAATGCTAAAGAAGAATAGGCAATCCAGGAAATAACTGAACTAACAGAGGCCAGAGATCGCTAACTATGGCTATTCAAAACACTTTTCAAGACAATAAATACACGATTGAGACAATGAATGCATGTATTGACTGAATTTGCCTCTGAATAGCGCTGACTCCGTGGGCGTGGCCGCATTAGCGGATAATGAGCTGAATCACGGACTTCTGACATGGCTCACTTTTCATACAGATTACATAAACACAGAAGGTTTGTTTTCGATTTGACTTACAAGATTTAAAACCTGACATTTCAACGTTTTTTTAGACATAAGTCTAATTTTTTTGTGATTATTGTTCACTAAGTTACAGTTCATTTTTTGAGAACTATCAGATTGGACTTCGTTCAGAGGGAGACGAGAGATCACGCATCATGTTAGTTTTCTTTATTTTACAAAAAGCACAACATTTTGTTTTTACTCTGAGTGTACACAAATGAAAGAAGATATTCCACAGATTAAAATGGTGTATAGCTCTTAATTGTATGTGCAACATTGACAGAGTATTTTGAGTCTCTTTCACACTGGTTAGAAAAAAACTGCGGTGATCACGCCGGCGTGACCGCCGACCCGAGGGAGTTAACCATGGTCATGGGGTACTTTTTATCTCTGTGTGCACCAAAACCATCTGGTGGGTTTGCTGCCAAAAATCTTCCAGGCAGATTTGTAACATCTTTAGTTGATTGAAACTTCTTAATTATTGCCCTGATAGTAGAAATGGATATTTTCAATGCTTTAGCTATTTTCTTACAGCCACTTTGTATTTTGTGAATCTAAACAATCTTTTGCTGCACATCAGTACTATATTCTTTGGTTTTACCCATTGTGATGAGTGATTATGGGAATTTGGCCTTTGTTTTTCCTCATGTTTATACTCCTGTGGAACAGGAAGTCATGGCTGGACAATTTCATGTTCATGATCACTTTGGTCCACTAAAAAATGTAAATATGAATGGGAATATACTTCAGAGATATTTTACTCATTTCATAATGTGATTTTCCCCCCACTTCCAATTCTTTTCCTTCAATGAAAGGTTAGATTTTTGATCAACAGGATAAACAATGCAGATTTATTTTTACAGTAATCTTTGACCATATTTACCAAGGATGCCAATAATTCTGAGCACAACTGTATCCGACTTAAGCCCTGATAATCTTCAGTTGAAGTAACCTTATCAAACGAGCTTCTCGAACACAACATGACACTGCCTTCTATGTACGACACTCTCACACCACCAACATCTTTTTCTCTTCTTGCTGTGCGTCCGGAACGTGTGACATCTGTTTTTGCAGTGAATGAGATGAAAACAACAGTAGCATTGCTAAGAACCCAGTATGGCAAACTTATAAAGCCTAAACTCAGTGGCAGTGGACAGAAACCCCTTACCCCAAGCAAAACTGGATCCTCTGACATCTGGACTTTTTTAAGGCCCATGTGATGTACAGACCCACTGAATCAACTGAGAGTAAGAGATATAAAATGTATGCAAACAAAGTTGTGTTGTGTTCTCTTGTATTTCTACTACACATACAGTGCTCAGCGTAAATGAGTACACATTGAAAAAACAATTTCCAAAATGTTGACGAGACTAAGTTTTATATAACATCTGTTTAACTTATAACATGAAAGTAAGGTTAATAATATAACTTAGAAAACAAAATTTTCAGTTTTACTCAAATTAGAGTGATGCAAAAATGAGTACATCCCACTGAAAGTCTCTGGAGCAAAGCTAAATTTTAGACTACATATGTCTAATTTAACAAGAATTCAACCACATGTGAGTCTAATTATTCAGTACACAGGTGTCCAGCCGACAGTTAACTATAAAAGGATGTTAAAATCCCTTCCTATTTCATGCTGTCAGCAATGGCACCACATGGAAGAGAAATGTCACAAGACCTGAGAAAGAAAATAATTTATTTTCACCAGAAAGTGAAGGCTGCAAGAAGATCAGCAAAGCTTTACTTATTAGTCAGAATACTGTAGCAAAAGTGGTACAAAAATTTAAAAAAGCTGGAACTGCAACCATCTCACAGGAAGTTAACACCTCGACAGGAGCATCTGCTGATGCGAAGGGCTGAAGAAAATTGGCATGCAAGTTCACTGCAGTTATCTAAAGAAGTAGAAAGCCAAACTGGGGTGACTATTTCCCGTGACACAATACGGCGTACGCTGCAGAGGAAATGCATGGGTGCCATCCACAAAAGAAGCCTCTCCCAAAGCCCAGGCACAAAAAAGCCAGCCGAGAGTTTGCCAGGGCCCATGCTGACAAAGATGAAGACTACTGGGACTCTATACTCTGGAGTGATGAGACCAAGATAAATGTTTTTGGAACTGATGGCGTCGCAAAGGTGAGGAATACAAAGAAAAATGCATGGTGCCTACAGTGAAACGTGGTGGCAGTGTCCTTATGTGGGGCTGCATGAGTGCTGCTGGTGTCGAGGAGCTGCATTTCATTGATGGCATCATGAATTCACAGATGTACTGTTTATACTGAAAGAGAATATGCCACTTTCACTTCGTGCCCTTGGTCGTCGTGCACTTTTCCAACATGACAATGATCCTAAACACACATCTAAGGCCACTGTTGGATTTCTGAAGAAGAACAGGGTGAAAGTGATTCAGTGGCCAAGTATGTCTCCTGAGTATGTCCCAATCGAACCCCTATGGGAAATTCTGAAGAGACCAGTTCAGCATCACTCTCCATCCAGCATCCAGTCTCTAAAAGAGGTCATTCTTGAAGAATGGAAAAAGATAGATGTTGCAAAATGTCGCCAACTTGTTTATTCCATGCCTAGAAGACTTTGTGCTGTCATTAAAAATCATGGAGGCCATACAAACTACTAGATGTAGTAGTTTTTGTTGTGGGGTGTTACTCATTTTTGCATCACCCTAATTTTGTGAAAATTTTGTTCTCTAAGTTACATTATTAACCTTACTTTCATGTTATAATTTAAACAGATGTTATATAAAACTTATCAATATTTTGGAAATCGTTTTTGTGTTCATTGAGATATTGTTTAAAATGTTACTTTTCAAAGAGGGTGTATTCATTTATGCTGAGCACTGTAAGTAGTCCAATGAAGCAGGTAAGGAGTGTTCGTACGGACAAGACCAGACAAGGGAGTGCAGGAGAAGTGTCTCTTCATGGTGAGTGCGGATGATGAGGTGCAGGTGCAGTGAATCAGAATTCCGGGGAGAGTGAATGAGTGGGTGGAGCGTGCTGATCTGGTGACGATCTGATCAAATATAAATCTATTATTGTTACAACAGAGACACGGAGACTGAAGTAGAAGCAATCCAGTTAAGTATTTATTCACAAGTTGTAGAGCACAGAGTGATAGCAAGCAGATATAGCGTGATGAGAGATGAATGGGATATAATACTGTCCTTTTAAACTTGCAGATGCTGGATGAGAGATGTAATGGAGGGAGACGATGGAGACACTCACACACACAGGTAGGTTTGCACACGGGGAGACCAGGAGACGAAGGAGATGAAGGAGATCGCTGGAGCAGGTAGGTAAGTCGTTTGGGAGTCCTTAAGGTAAGCATACATATGTCGTAGTGCGAACGAGACCGGACAGTGAGTGTGTGTGAGTGTGGTGGCTTTATAGTGCTGGTGATTGCAGAGTTAATGACGTGCAGGTGGCGGTGATTAGAAGGCTGGTGATTGAGTGCGTGGGTACTGCAGTGAGGTGGAACCTGACGTGTCTGTGACAGTACCCCCCCTCCCACGGCCCGCTCCTGAGGGCCGCGGACCTCGACGCCGTGGTGGTCGTCCTCTAGGTCGTGGGGCAGGTCTGTCCGGGTGATTGGCGTGGAAGTTCTGTAATAGAATAGGATCAAGGATATCATTCTTGGGCACCCATGAGCGTTCCTCGGGGCCATAACCTTCCCAGTCAACGAGGTATTCGAGCTGACCACCACGGCGCCGGGAATCCAGGATCTCATGAACCACGTAAGCTGTGCCGTCCTCCAGGATGAGTGGAAGGGGGGCTCGGCGGCTGCCACGTCAGGTTCTGTGGAGGGAACAACAGAAGGGTGGTGAGGTTTTAGTAGAGAAACGTGGAAAGTAGGATGAATTCTACTATACTGTGCAGGGAGTTGGAGACGGTAAGTGACGGGGTTGATCTGCCGAAGGATGGTGAACGGGCCAATGAAGCGGGGACTCAGCTTCTTGCAGGGCAGACGCATCCTGATGTCCCTGGTGGACAGCCAGACCTTCTGCCCCGGTTGATAGACTGGAGCGTCGGAGCGCCGAAGGTCGGCTGTCCTCTTGCGTCTGCGCAGGGCTCTCTGCAGTTGGTGGTGAGCTGAGTCCCATACCCTCTCGCTCTCCCGGAACCAGTAGTCGACTGCAGGGACGTTGGAGGGTTCCCCATCCCAGGGGAACAGCGGGGGTTGGTAGCCGAGTACGCACTGGAAGGGTGTTAGTCCAGTTGTGGCTTGACAGAGGGAGTTCTGTGCGTACTCGGCCCAACCCAGGTACTGGTTCCAGGAGTTCTGGTGGCCGTGACAGAAGGTACGCAGGAAGCGGCCAATCTCCTGGATCTTCCTTTCCGTCTGCCCGTTCGACTGAGGATGGTATCCAGATGACAGGCTGACGGTCACACCCAGGAGGGAGAAGAAGGCCTTCCAGACGTGGGAAATGAATTGGGGTCCTCTGTCTGAGACTATATCTTCAGGTATTCCATAATAGCGAAAAACATGGTTGAATAGCATCTCTGCTGTGGCCATAGCGGTAGGTAGACCCTCCAGGGGTATCAAACGGCAGGACTTAGAGAAGCGGTCTACCACCACCAGGATGCACGTGTGACCGTCAGACTCAGGGAGATCGGTGACGAAGTCCACTCCCAGGTGTGACCAGGGTCGCTCAGGAACGGGCAGAGGAAGTAGCTTGCCGGTGGGAAGATGGCGTGGACTCTTGGAAATGGCGCACTCCCTGCAGCCCTGCACGTACCTTCTGACGTCGTTGGCCATGTTGGGCCACCAGAAGCGTTGTTTGAGCAACGAGAGGGTCTCATTGACCCCCGGGTGACCAGTACCAAGTGATGAGTGGGTATTGTGCAGAAGTGGAGTGCGACGTGCCCGTGTGACATATTGCAAGCCTTGGGGGCAACCCGGCGGAGTGCGTGTGGAGGCATTGGAGGAGGGAATGGTTTCTTCAGACCACTGGATAGGGTTCACGAAGATAGACTCCGGCAGGATCTTTTCAGGCTCTTCGGGCTTTTCCTCAGGGGAATGGATACGAGACAGAGCGTCAGCTTTAGTGTTCTTAGAACCAGGGCGGTAAGAGATGGAGAAATTGAATCTCGAGAAAAACATGGCCCAGCGAGCTTGGCGAGGGTTGAGTCTTTTGGCAGCCTTCAGATATTCGAGGTTTTTATGGTCAGTGAGAACTTGAAACGGATGAGTAGCCCCTCCAACCAATGCCTCCACTCCTCAAGGGCAAGCTTGACGGCCAGGAGTTCGCGGTCACCGATGTCATAATTGACCTCCGCCGGGTTGAGCTTGCGGGAGAAGAAGGCGCATGGATGGAGTCTACTTGGCGTCCCCTGCTGCTGTGAAAGGACTGCTCCCACTCCGGTGGTGGAGGCGTCCACTTCCACGATGAATGGTAGGTCCGGGTTAGGGTGGACGAGGAGGGGAGCGGTGGTGAAGGCTCTTTTCAGGGTCTCGAAGGCGTTGGTGGCAAGTTGGGACCAGGACAGAGACTTGGGCTGGTTACGGAGTAAGTTGGTGAGTGGACTGACGATGGTGCTGTAATTCTTGATAAATCTGCGGTAGAAGTTGGAGAAACCTAGGAATCGTTGGAGCTCTTTGATAGTTGATGGAGTGGGCCAGGACTGGATAGCGGTGACCTTGCCCTCGTCCATCCGGATGCCACTGTGGTCAATGATGTATCCTAGGAACTGGACGGAGGGCTGGTGAAAGGAGCACTTTTCAGCTTTTAGGAAGAGGTGAAACTGCCGTAAGCGTTGAAGGACCTCCGCAACGTGGTGGCGATGTTCGGCCAAGCTCCGGGAGTAGATGAGGATGTCATCAATATATACCAGAACGAACTTGTGGAGAAACTCCCGGAGCACCTCATGAATGAAATCCTGGAATACGGAGGGGCGTTGACCAGGCCATACGGCATGACGAGATATTCGTAGTGTCCGGTGGGCGTGACAAAGGCGGTCTTCCACTCGTCCCCCTCACGTATCCGGATGAGGTTGTACGCGCTGCGGAGGTCCAACTTGGTGAACACAGTGGCACCGCGGAGATGTTCCAGGGCCGCTGGGACGAGGGGAAGTGGGTAGCGGAATTTGACGGTGATCTTGTTGAGGGCACGGTAGTCGATGCATGGCCTCAAGCCTCCGTCCTTCTTTGCCACGAAAAAGAAGCTTGAAGCAGCAGGGGAAGTAGACGGGCGGATGTATCCCTGTTCGAGTGCCTCTTTGATGTATTCCTCCATGGCCTTCTCCTCCGGTAGTGATAGGGGGTAGATGCGTCCCCTAGGCACTGGTTCACCCGGTAGCAGATCGATGGCACAGTCCCATGGCCGGTGTGGAGGAAGTTTGGAGGCGCGCTGCGGGCAGAAAACGTCACTGAAGGGGGCGTAGTCCGGGGGAACATCCACGGAGCGTTTCTCGACAGGGCTTTCGATGGAAGTGGCGTTCATGGAGAGAGACTTGGAGAGTGGAGACTTTGGAACAGGAAGCGCTGGGAAACAGTCGGGAAAGCAGTGATCGCCCCACTTCAGGACTTCGCCCATGCGCCAGGAGATGGTGGGATTGTGTTGTTCTAGCCACGGGCGCCCTAGAACCACGTCAGCGGTGGATTCCTCCAGAACCAGCAGATGTACCTTCTCAGAGTGCAGGATGCCGACACAGAGTTGAAGAGGTCCCACATAATGACGGATGTTCTTACGGCTCAAGGGTTTGCCCGTGATGGAGTGGATTTGATAGCAAGTCGGAGACGGGGAGACTTTGAGGTTGAGTTGTCGGCAGAGGGCACCAGAGATGAAATTTCCTGCTGACCCTGAGTCGAGGAGCGCCACCACTGGAACAGAGGTGTTTGCAGCAGTAAGGATTACAACAGTAGTGAGTGGTTTCATTTTTTGGATAGAGGGAAAAATTGCACTCACCACGGGCCGAGGAGGACGGGTTGGGCATGTAGAGATGACATGCCCCGGTAATCCACAATATAAACATAAGTTCAGGGTCAGCCTTCTTTGTCTTTCATTTGTGGTGAGACGAGAATGATCAATCTGCATGGGTTCGGTGGCTGGTTCTGGAGGGCTGACGGGTTCGGACCGACGGAGGAGGTTGGTGATGGTTGACTGGCCCTGGTGCTCTAGGAGACACGACTGCATACGGGACCCCACGCGAATGGCGAGTTGGATAAAGCGTTCAAGTCCAATGGAGTCCTCGTATGCAGCGAGATGCAGCCGCATATTGGGTTCCAACCCCTGACGGAATGATGTGATGAGAGCTTGTTCATTCCATCCGCTGGTGGCGGCTAGCGTTCGGAACTGCAAGGCATAGTCGTTAACAGAGAGATTACGTTGTTTTAGATTGTAGAGTTTCTCACCAGTCGAGGAATCCGTCAGAGGTTTCCCGAAGACCTCCCGGAAGTGAGAGACGAACGCCGAGTATGATCTGACCACAGGGCCTTTTTGAGTCCACAGAGAGTCTGCCCATTGCAGGGCCTTACCTTGCAATTGCGAGATGATGAACGCTATTTTAGCTGCGTCGGTGGTGTAGAATTGCGGCTGCATCTCCAGGACCAGTTCGCATTGGAGAAGGAATCCGCTGCATTCCTCCGCCGATCCAGAGTAGGGCGCCGGTTTGGCCATGGGACTGGCGGTGAATGCTGGTGAGGAAGCGGTGCTGGCTGGTGCTGGAGTGGAAGCGTTGCTGGAGGAAGATGACGATAGCTGTGGTGTGAGTGCTCGGCGCAGCGTGTCCACGAGCTCTTGAAACGGGTCGTTGGTGCTCATACTGTGAAGTTGTTATGGTCCGGTCTTCTGTTACAACAGAGACACGGAGACTGAAGTAGAAGCAATCCAGTTAAGTATTTATTCACAAGTTGTAGAGCACAGAGTGATAGCAAGCAGATATAGCGTGATGAGAGATGAATGGGATATAATACTGTCCTTTTAAACTTGCAGATGCTGGATGAGAGATGTAATGGAGGGAGACGATGGAGACACTCACACACACAGGTAGGTTTGCACACGGGGAGACCAGGAGACGAAGGAGATGAAGGAGATGAAGGAGATGAAGGAGATGAAGGAGATGAAGGAGATGAAGGAGATGAAGGAGATGAAGGAGATGAAGGAGATGAAGGAGATGAAGGAGATGAAGGAGATCGCTGGAGCAGGTAGGTAAGTCGTTTGGGAGTCCTTAAGGTAAGCATACATATGTCGTAGTGCGAACGAGACCGGACAGTGAGTGTGTGTGAGTGTGGTGGCTTTATAGTGCTGGTGATTGCAGAGTTAATGACGTGCAGGTGGCGGTGATTAGAAGGCTGGTGATTGAGTGCGTGGGTACTGCAGTGAGGTGGAACCTGACGTGTCTGTGACAATTATGAAGTGTATTACTGAACATAAAATTACATTATGATATATTAGTAAATATATTGTCACATATTTTTTAATATATAAAAAGTGGCAATTCCTTATGTATTATGCTGTATATTTTCAAATATACTGTTATATAATTTAACATAATGACCATTCATATATAGGGAAATATATTTTCTTTCCATAGGTCAAAACAATATCGGCAAACAGTTCAGGAAATATATTTAGACATTCAGAAAAGCATAGAGCTGAACAAAACACTCCCCTCCCTCCACAGCTCTCACAGAACACAAGACAAGACGAGCCAGTACCAATGCTGAACATTGCTTAAAAATAATATTTTATGAATGTTCAGGTTCTTCCTCTCAATGGTTACAGCACATCCCCTGTCTTCCCTGCTAGAGACAAAAGAGGATTGAGCAGTTCTGAGAGTCTGGCCCAGAGGCTGAAGACATACAGACACATTTGCAACAAGTTTGAACTCAGGAGAGCAAACCTTCACTTCATGGTAACTTCATCATTGTGTTCCAGACTTTAAGGAACTTTTGCTCATAACTTTTGTGTTATATTTCCATAACGTTACTCCGCCATATCCCAACTTGTATTTCATATGCACTTTATTCCTTTATCGTTCATGGATTTTGATTTAATAGTTGATTTACTCTTGTTTATCTTTTTGTTAATTTTTTTAATTTTATTACACTTGTGTCTTTCTTGTGTTAATATTTCAGAAGAGGCTCTTCAAGTTAACAATATCTCACAAATCCTTTAGGTTGGTCTTATGAAAAACTCCCTCCAATTTACATAATTTTATTTATTCAACAGTCATCTTTGATTGTCATTACTGTTAAGGTAAAATTCCTTAGCTGGTGCTCCGAGGAAAAGGGAATAAGAGGTCACCTGACACTCTCACACTCACCTTAAGTGATGTGACCAAAACTCACAATATTATTTGGTGCCCATCTAGACCAAATCCTTCTTGTTCATTTTAAACATAAATCACAAAGAAAATAGTTCATTTAATAATGTAAATTAAGTCAATAAATGTGTTCACCTTATACTTTTGTCACTGCAATGTCTTTAAATTTCTCAGCACAGTGTAAGTCTACCTGGTGGGTGGGTGGGTGAGGGGCTGCATTCTGATATGTTGTATACTTTTTATTTAAATGATTATTCAATAAAAACAATTGTTCAACAAAAAAAAAAGTGTTCACCTTACATAATCAACATAATATTATTAAGTAAATTGCACATATAAATATTATGTAACAGTGATATTCAAATGATTTGTATTTACTCAAAGAAATTTTGTTAGCTTTACTTGAATTTCTTTTGTTCATTCAACTAAATTGTTTTTTGTACAAATTACTCACTATAGTTGCGTGGAACCACTTGACACTTCTTTTTTAAGTCAATCATACAAATTAATTTGTAGTCTGAGATTAAGAATATGCTGTGAATTCTCATTATGAATATACCAGGGTGAGTATTTTTTGTTTGTTTGTTTGTTTGTTTGTTTTAGCAATGATTTAATGACCATCCATATTTATTTTTTGGTCTTTATTACAATTTAAACAGAAAACAGGTAATATGTTTTTAAAAACAACAACAACAACAACAAAATGGCTTCTTTATAGGGGTGGTTGAATATGATTTCACTTTTTTAATTACATAGTTCTGACAAGAAACTCTGACGATGCAGGCTGATGGGTCTTTAATTCATTTGGTAGCAATCACATCATTATCTACACAGCACAGCTGATTGGTTGCTGTTGCATCAGTGGCCAATGAGCTTGCTGCTCAAACATTCAAATATTTGGCATTGATGGCTGTTAGCAGTCTGCAGGGTGCTTTCAGAACCCTCCTCCTTCCCCAGCTCCACCTGTGAAGATCTGCTACGGGGGTTAGTTCATGTATGTTACATGTACAGCAGCAGCAGCAGCATGTCTTACATGCTCACAGCAATGTCTGTGAATGTTTTGGCGGTAGTAAGTCTCGGTACTTGCACTGTAGCAGCAGCATAGCAGATCTATTCCGCCAAGAACAAATACATTAACATTGTCATATCCATTATCATGCTAATCTCAATTACCATACCAATATCCCAAGAGTTGTCTTGACAGAACTTTAGTTAGTGTGTAATGTTGCTGTTTGAGCATAAACAACACCTGCAAAGTTACGATGCTCAAAGTTCAATGCAAAGGGAGATGTTTTCTTTTAAGGAATTCTCTGTTTAAGGACTACAACAAGCTTCTTCCCGGGTGGGTGACATCACTAACCCTAAAATTTACATAAACCCTGCCCCGAAAACATGCAACAAAGGGGGGTGAGGGCATGTTGGGCTGCTTTAGAGAAGAGGAAGAGTTGTTGTAGTAAAGTGTTGTTCCCATCCCGTCATTTTACACTGGACTGCTTCTCAAACAAGGGTCAATTCAACCCTGGATTTGCACAAAAAATGAACATGACAGCACATGCCAGTCGATGAGTTGAATCAACTCCACAGAAACTATATAAATTTATCCACTAACTGTTCAGAAACGTCCAGATGCATTCTATAAGTTGCAAGACTCCGACTCTGGTTTGAAAAATGTAAGGCTAAACACAGTAACTGAAAATTGTCATTTTGGCTGCGTGTGAAGATACTTCAGACACACCCAAAATGGTGTGTTTTTGCTCATAACCAAATAGGGGCAAATTTGACAAGCTATACAAGAAATTATGTGTGGGGTATTTTGAGTTGAAACTTCACAAACACATTCTGGGGACACCAGAGACTTATATTACATCTTGTATATCACCCCTTTAAGCAAAAATCAGTATTTAGTGTGACCTCCTGAACTTTTTCCATTTTCTCAAAGAAGAAAATCTGAGAAACTTCTTATCAAATTTAAAACATTTTCTTGGCCTTCCAGTCTTTTTACATTCCATTTAGGTTTAAAGCCCGGAATACACTGCACGATTTTTGGCTGTCCCAGACGAAACATTGCCATCGTTAATCGGCTCTTAATCGATAGTTTTCTGACAGTGTCAGAAATTCAGCATGATCATCGCACAGTGCATCTGCTGCTACGACCTACGTCTACTGACCAGCCAATAAAAATGCAACATGAAATCAATGCGACATGGCACTAAATCTTAAAACAGTTTACCTCAAGCTCTTTTCCCTTGTTTTTCGCCGCTTCCTTTTTTTTCAGCACACTTAAAATCTAATACTGCCAAAGTGTGATACAACATGGTCTTTTTGTTAACCACTAGCGCATGCTGATGATGTTTTTTTCTTCTATAGAAACTTGCATCGTAGCCTACAAGTCAACAGGTGTCATGATCGTACAGTCTACATGCATGTCGTACCCAAGTTTAAAAGATCCATGTCGCGCAGTGTGATTTGTAATGATCTTATTAGACTGTTAAAATTGTGCAGTGTATCCCGGGCTTAAGAAAGCCAGGTTCCTGCTATTGCTTAAGTGTTAAGGGTTAAGTGTCACTAAATACTTGCCACTTTAGCCTATAGAACTCTTTTTTTTTCTGTTTTTTAATACTGCATACAAATTTACTGTATTTTCTGGTTATATTCTAATAAAGAGACTGAGAAATCACCAATGTGATTTTCAAGTGATCCTGAAGAGTTTAATTAGCTTGTTCAGGTGTGTTGAATTAGGGTTGGAGTTGGCTAAACTCTCCAGAACAGTGGGTCCCCAGGAGCAGAATTGAAGACTATAAAATGTATCTGTTATCTTTTATGTCAAATACTTAATTGCAGAATTAAAGCGATTACAGTGACTTATCTAAACACCTCTGATTGGCCATTTAATTCATACCCTCAACAGAAATGTTTGTGATTGGTTATAATGCATGCTGCTGCAAACAAAGCGTAAAAAGAAATCTTCTGCAATGTGAGCAATCTATGTACTGCAGCAATCTACACTTTTTTATTTATTTTCACAATTTAATTGCATCATAACAGATATATTTTTATTGTGCACGGGCATTTTTTGCCTCTTTTTCTTGAATTTTGGGAGACATTTTTGTTCATTTTGGTGCCATTTTTGACCCAAGCCCCCCTTGAAGTCACCATGATATCAACATTGCATTGCATGATATCAGCATTGTTGCAGTGTTTATTATAAATGATTTGTACATGCACACACCATTATATATTTTTTTTAATTAATGTGCACTCATAATCTTAAAAACATTAACCTCCATCTTCTGATCGGTCTGCGTAGAGCCGCTCGGTGTATGACATCAGAGTACCGTGAGAGCGATTAGAGAGCAAACATTCCTTTCTTGCTGTGTTTTGATGTCATACACCAATCGGTCTGTGCAGCAGTGCTTCAAGTCGAACACAATGAGGCACCACTGGATTTTTGTAACCGTGCATACTTTGTACGTGCATGTCGCATATGCGTATTATTATTTTTTATTTTTTGTATTGATTAGTTTATCCACAAGTAGTTTAAGCCACTGTGCCCTGGGGGCCGTGGATTCACAAGGTAGTTGAAGAAAAATTGAATAAACAGAACAGACTGGAACGCATGCAAGCTACAGTGACAATGGAGGCCTACATAGACGAGAGATTGTGCAAAGAGTTTAGAAAGTTTGTACCACTAGCGTACGTGTAAAAAAAACCAACTAAGTACTGCTTAAGGCAGTGAGGCAAAAAGTCAGCTGCCTAAGGATATGTTCATTTATGTTTATTTGTATATAAGAGGGGTTTGCAACAGAGATGTTGTCTTATTTACATCATGACAACATGTAGCCGCACCGCTGGACGACTGCATCTCGGGAATTTGGGTATCAAAATCATTTCCGAACTTCCTAGTGGTAAACACGACATCAGAGGGTGTTCATGTGCAATTTTTACCTAGGACACTCGTATTTACAGTAATTCCAAAAGCACGTGAAGGCAGCATAAATATCCTCCACAAGAATAACTGACATTCAGATCTGCCTCCATTTAGTTAGCATCACCTAACTTACTACGATCCAATCATCTGGACTGGACAAAATCCAGTCCACCCAACATTTTTTTTTCTTTTATTATTCTTTTATTATTCTTTATTATTCTTTATTATTTATTTTATTCTTATTTTATTTTAGAACCCAGGTTTTTGTAAGAGCATGGTTTAAGGCTGATTTATACTTCTGCGCCGAGTGTACACCATAGCTATGGCATAGGCTGTGAGTAGCACGTGTGTAGCATAGCCTGACGAGCATCTCTGCAAAAAAGTAACAAAGCGTCAATTCTATGCGGACTGCAAGCACTGTAATTGGTCTGCTAGAACCCCTCCCTCAGGTCAAAAAAAAAAAAAAAATACTGGCACTGAGTGAGCGGAGAAGAGCGAGCATTTTCAACTTTCATAGGAATGAAAAAATACTCTGCTCTGTTTTAGGGGACAAGCAGCAACAAAAGTCGCTGCCTATTTGCCGCTATCACTGCTGAAGCTTCTCTGAAAATGGCTAAATTCCAAATGGCACCCTAAACTCTCACGGTCTTCCTCTGTGTCCGCACTTTCATGACGTAATGCCGCTTTGACTGCCAGGTAAATTCCTCTGCGTAGCTTGCAAACTTGCAAAAGTGTGCATTGAGGGAGCATAGTGGCAGCAAAGGGGGCACTCACGTCACGAGCACCCTTCTGAAACCTAAAATGATGAATGGGACACCCTACGGTCTCTTCGGCTTTTGCCTTGATACTGAACATGACCACATAGTCAGACACTGCCTATTAGCGGTCTGCATGTTGCACGTCGACGCGAACAACGACCCAGAAGTATAAATGAAAACAGACGCATAGCCTACGCTGCAGAGGCTCCAGCATAGGTCCGATGCAGAAGTCAGCCTTTAACTCGTGTCATTACATTTGTGCAAGGCTGCCACCTATAGTATTTAATTTGTATTATGGGAATTAATATTGTACTATTACATAGACTAGACCAGTGTTTCCCAACCCTGTTCTTGCAGGCAACACTACACATTTTCGAACTCTTCCTAATCAAACACACCTGATTCAACTCATCAGCTCAGAAATATATGGGTCAGATAAGGGAGACATCCAAAATGCTGTTAACTTTTTCTTTTATTAAGTTGGCTTGAAAAAGCCAACTTACTGTAATCCTATTTAAACTTAATATTATAATTCTTCTTCTTACTTGAATCTCCAACTCTAACTCCTAGAGCTTTAACTCCACATACTCCAAACTCGGGTCAGACCTTCAGACTGTTCTGACTTAGTGTGCTATATCTTTTCTAACTGATCCGACTTACGGTTTTCCTAAAAATGACTGTTAAAACTCGGAAAAATCCCATTGACTTTCATTGACGGAATGTTCAAATGAGCCAAGACTTTCAAATTCCAACTGTCAAAATTCAAATTCAAACTACGGAAGCCCATTAGACTCAAAAACTCAATTAGACTCAAGTGCCATTCTATGTACTATTTCTAATCCATTGAAACTCATTAAACTCTATCTATCTATCTATCTATCTATCTATCTATCTATCTATCTATCTATCTATCTATCTATCTATCTATCTATCTATCTATCTATCTATCTATCTATCTATCTATCTATCTATCTAACTCATTCAAACTCATCTATCTATCTATCTATCTATCTATCTATCTATCTATCGGTCTAACTCATTCAAACTCATCTATCTATCTATCTATCTATCTATCTATCTATCTATCTATCTATCTATCTATCTAACTCATTCAAACTATCTATCTATCTATCTATCTATCTATCTATCTATCTATCTATCTATCTATCTATCTATCTATCTATCTATCTATCTGTCTGTCTGTCTAACTCATTCAAACTCCTCTATGTATCTATCTATCTATCTGTCTAACTCATTCAAACTCATCTATCTATCTATCTATCTATCTATCTATCTATCTATCTATCTATCTATCTATCTATCTATCTATCTATCTATCTATCTATCTAACTCATTCAAACTCATCTATCTATCTATCTATCTATCTATCTGTCTAACTCATTCAAACTCATCTATCTATCTATCTATCTATCTATCTATCTATCTATCTATCTAACTCATTCAAACTCATCTATCTATCTATCTATCTATCTATCTATCTATCTATCTATCTATCTATCTATCTATCTATCTATCTATCTATCTATCTCATTCATTCAAACTCATCTATCTATCACTTCTCATCTATCTATCTATCTATCTATCTATCTATCTATCTATCTATGTTCAAATCAGAAGGTCGTACAGACATGGGGGTTGGTTTATATTGTCAAGCAGCCTTTGAAGTATCATCATTGGTAGCTGCCAAGCCACTCCCTAGCAACCAAACAGAGTACCCTAGCAACCGTCTTGCAAGATCTATATCTCTGCATCAGAACATCGTACAGACATGGGGGTTGGTTTATATTGTCAAGCAGCCTTTGGAGTATCATCATTGGTAGCTGGCAAGCCACTCCCTAGCAACCAAACAAAGTACCCTAGCAACCGTTTTGC
The DNA here is from genome assembly GCF_018812025.1 of Megalobrama amblycephala. Lineage (NCBI taxonomy): Eukaryota > Metazoa > Chordata > Actinopteri > Cypriniformes > Xenocyprididae > Megalobrama > Megalobrama amblycephala. The sequence goes on along the minus strand of NW_025953341.1, from coordinate 468,514 downwards.
AAAATCTATATCTCTGCATCAGAACATCGTACAGACATGGGGGTTGGTTTATATTGTCAAGCAGCCTTTGGAGTATCATCATTGGTAGCTGGCAAGCCACTCCCTAGCAACCAAACAGAGTACCCTAGCAACCATTTTGCAAAATCTATATCTCTGCATCAGAACATTGTACAGACATGGGGGTTGGTTTATATTGTCAAGCAACCTTTGGAGTATCATCACTGGTAGCTGCCAAGCCACTCCCTAGCAACCAAACAGAGTACCCTAGCAACCGTTTTGCAAAATCTATATCTCTGCATCAGAACATCGTAGAGAGATGGCGGTTGGCTCTTTTGACTCATGCTAGCAATATGGACTTCCAACATGCTACACATGCTAGCAGTGCATAGCTACATGCTAATAGTGATTAGCTAAGTGCTAAACTGGGCTAAGAACATGTTAACAACTCTATAAAAACTTGATAGTAACCATCTGTGACACTTAGCAACATCATAGCAACCAACCAGGTTACCATAGCAACTGCCTAGCAACCACCCCGAGTACCCTAGAAACCGCATAGCAACACCCTAGCAACCACCCCAAGTACCCTAGCAACCGCATAGCAACACCATAGCAACCACCCCGAGTACCCTAGCAACTGCATAGCAACACCATAGCAACCACCCCGAGTAGCCTAGCAACCGCATAGCAACATCTTAGCAACCACCCCGAGTAGCCTAGCAACCGCATAGCAACATCTTAGAAACCACCCCGAGTACCCTAGCAACCGCATAGCAACACCCTAGCAACCACCCCAAGTACCCTAGCAACCACATAGCAACACCATAGCAACCACCCAGAACACCTTAGCAACCGCATAGCAACACCTTAGCAACCACCCTGAGTACCCTAGCAACTGCATAGCAACACCCTAGCAACCATGCAGATTACCCTAGCAACCACATAGCAACACCTTAGCAACCACTCAGAACACCTTAGCAACCGCATAGCAACACCTTAGCAACCGCCCTGAGTACCCTAGCAACCGCATAGCAACCACTCCGGGTACCTTAGCAACCGCATAGCAACACCTTAGCAACCACCCCGAGTACCCTAGCAACCGCATAGCAACACCATAGCAACCACCCCGAGTACCCTAGCAACCCCATAGCAACACCTTAGCAACCACCCCGAGTACCTTAGCAACCGTATAGCAACACCCTTGCAACCACCCTGAGTACCCTAGCAACCGCCTTAAGTACCCTGACTCTATCTCTATTATTATTATTCTTCTTACTTGAATTTCCAACTCTAACTCCTCCTAGAGCTTTAACTCCACATATTCCAAACTCGGGTCAGACCTTCAGACTGTTCTGACTTAGTGTGCTATATCTTTTCTAACTGATCCGACTTACGGTTTTCCTCAAAATGACTGTTAAAACTTGGAAAAATCCCATTGACTTTCATTGACGGAATGTTCAAATGAGCCAAGACTTTCAAATTCCAACTGTCAAAATTCAAATTCAAACTACGGAAGCCCATTAGACTCAAAAACTCTATTAGACTCAAGTGCCATTCTATGTACTATTTCTAATCCATTGAAACTCATTAAACTCTATCTATCTATCTATCTATCTATCTATCTATCTATCTATCTATCTATCTATCTATCTATCTATCTATCTATGTTCAAATCAGAAGGTCGTACAGACATGGGGGTTGGTTTATATTGTCAAGCAACCTTTGGAGTATCATCACTGGTAGCTGCCAAGCCACTCCCTAGCAACCAAACAGAGTACCCTAGCAACCGTTTTGCAAAATCTATATCTCTGCATCAGAACATCGTAGAGAGCAACACCTTAGCAACCACCCCGAGTACCTTAGCAACCGTATAGCAACACCCTTGCAACCACCCTGAGTACCCTAGCAACCGCCTTAAGTACCCTGACTCTATCTATCTATCTATCTATCTATCTATCTATCTATCTATCTATCTATCTATCTATCTATCTATCTATCTATCTATCAAACTAAGTCTATCTATTGAACTAAATCTATCTAATAAAACTTAAACTTTCAAACTTCAAACTTTTAAAACTACTTCAAACTTTCTGGACTGGCTTTTTCAAGCCAACTTAAAGTTTGTCTTCAAACTTTTTTATCCAGTTCTTTCTGTATTCTTTGCGTATAACAAGGGGCCAGTTGCATAAGCCATTATGTTAAGACTGTCAAGTTAATGTTAAGACTTTTCGGTAAATTAGACCAATATGTTTTGTAACTGACTTAAAGGATTAGTTCACTTTCAAATGAAAATTACCCCAAGCTTTACTCACCCTCAAGCCATCCTAAGGTGTATATGACTTTCTTCTTTCTGATGAACACAGTCAGAGATATATTAATAAATATCCTGACATATCCAGGCTTCCTATAATGGCAGTGAGCGGGATCAACGAGTATAAGTTGAAGAAAGTGCCTACATTCACATCCATCATCATAAACATACTACACATGGCTCTGGGGGGTTAATAAAGGCCTTCTAAAGCAAAGCAATGTGTTTGTGTAAAATATCTAGCTTCCGCCAGACCGCCTTCCGTATTACGAAGAAAGTGTAAAACTCTCACAGTTCAAAAAGCTTATGCTACTGTACGTCCTACGCCTTCCCTATTCAACTTACAGAAAAAGCCTAACTGATGCGATGACGGTTCAGTTTTTTCATAATTTGAATACAGAAGGCGGTCTGGCAGAAGCTAGATGTTTTACTTCATAACTTGTTAAATATGGATTTAATTATTTTTTTTTAAACAAATGCATCGCTTCGCTTTAGAAGGCCTTTATTAACCCCCTGGAGCCTTGTGAGGTACGTTTATGATGGATGGATGTGGATGGAGGCACTTTCTTCAGCTCATACTCGTTGATCCCGCTCACTGACATTATAAAGCACAGATGCGCCAGGATATTTATTAATATATCTCCAACTATGTTCGCCAGAAAGAAGAGAGTCATACACCTAGGATGGCTTGAGGATGAGTAGCTTGGGGAAGATGATTAACTTGTAAGAATAGTCTTAGCAGTTTATTCAACAGGCCCCTGTTTACAGGTGCTGGTCATATAATTAGAATATCATCAAAAAGTTGATTTATTTCACTAATTCCATTCAAAAAGTGAAACTTGTATATTATATTCATTCATTACACACAGACTGATATATTTCAAATGTTTATTTCTTTTAATTTTGATGATTATAACTGACAACTAAGGAAAATCCCAAATTCAGTATCTCAGAAAATTTGAATATTGTGAAAAGGTTCAATATTGAAGACACCTGGTGGCACACTCTAATCAGCTAATTAACTCAAAACACCTGCAAAGGCCTTTCAATGGTCTCTCAGTCTAGTTCTGTAGGCTACACAATCATGGGGAAGACTGCTGACTTGACAGTTGTCCAGAAGACGACCACTGACACCTTGCACAAGGAGGGCAAGACACAAAAGGTCATTGCAAAAGAGGTTGGCTGTTCACAGAGCTCTGTGTCCAAGCACATTAATAGAGAGGCGAAGGGAAGGAAAAGATGTGGTAGAAAAAAGTGTACAAGCAATAGGGATAACCACACCCTGGAGAGGATTGTGAAACAAAACCCATTCAAACATGTGGGGGAGATTCACAAAGAGTGGACTGCAGCTGGAGTCAGTGCTTCAAGAACCACTACGCACAGACGTATGCAAGACATGGGTTCCAGTTGTCACATTCCTTGTGTCAAGCCACTCTTGAACAACAGACAGCATCAGAAGTGTCTCGCCTGAGCTAAAGACAAAAAGGACTGGACTGCTGCTGAGTGGTCCAAAGTTATGTTCTCTGATGAAAGTAAATTTTTGCATTTCCTTTGGAAATCAGGGTCCCAGAGTCTGGAGGAAAAGAGGAGAGGCACACAATCCACGTTGCTTGAGGTCCAGTGTAAAGTTTCCACAGTCAGTGATGGTTTGGGGTGCCATGTCATTTTCTGGTGTTGGTCCACTGTGTTTCCTGAGGTCCAAGGTCAATGCAGCCGTATACCAGGAAGTTTTAGAGCACTTCATGCTTCCTGCTGCTAATCAACTGAATGGAGATGCAGATATCATTTTCCAACAGGACTTGGCACCTGCACACAGTGCCAAAGCTACCAGTACCTGGTTTAAGGACCATGGTATCCCTGTTCTTAATTGGCCAGCAAACTCGCCTGACCTTAACCCCATAGAAAATCTATGGGGTATTGTGAAGAGGAAGATGCGATATGCCAGACCCAACAATGCAGAAGAGCTGAAGGCCACTATCAGAGCAACTTGGGCTCTCATAACACCTGAGGAGTGCCACAGACTGATCGACTCCATGCCACGCCGCATTGCTGCAGTAATTCAGGCAAAAGGAGCCCCAACTAAGTATTGAGTGGTGTACATGCTCATACTTTTCATGTTCATACTTTTCAGTTGGCCAAGATTTCTAAAAATCCTTTCTTTGTATTGGTCTTAAGTAATATTCTAATTTTCTGAGATACTGAATTTGTCAGTTATAATCATCAAAATTAAAAGAAATAAACATTTGAAATATATAAGTATGTGTGTAATGAATGAATATAATATACAAGTTTCACTTTTTGAATGGAATTAGTGAAATAAATCAACTTTTGATGATATTCTAATTATATGACCAGCACCTGTATAGGCTATTTTACGAACAAACTCGGCGTTGGAAAAAATGCTTAAATGTTCTGGATTTTCATAAAGTTGTGCCTGTTTGAACCCTGTAGAATATTCAAATGAGAAACTTTTGAATGTTCACTGAGACATCCATTTACCAATTCTCCAAACCACTTGTCGTCTGTGGGGTCGCTGGAATTCTGGAGCCAATCCCAGAGCCGCGGGCCGCCTGAATGTAGATGTCAAGATAAAAAAAAATCATCATCGGCGTTACTCTTGATCGCACAACCACATTTTAAGTATTATAAGGTACTAAAGGCTCAATTTCAGTGCCGCCGTGCAGTATTTCGTGCCCTTTATTTAAGTGTTATGTGCTTGGTCATATAACTCTGTCCTCCTTCCTTTGTGTTCATCTCCAAGTTTAGCATAGTTTGGGCTGTTGGGATGTTGCTTAAAAGGGTTTGAGCTCCCTTCGATGGGGAAATCCTCCGCTAGGTTGCGTCATAGTGACGTCAGCGCTGCCGTCTTGAGCTCGCGCGGACAGAGACGGCCATATTTGTGGGAATAAGCGAGCGGAGCGGCCCGCGCGGTTCGTATGGTCCTGCAAATCGCTCGCGTCACTTGATTTTCATGCGCATTTAATGGTCACTCATGACGCAGAAATGCCTCACGGAATAAGCCTCTAGTTCAACCATATGATATCTTTTGGCCCCGCGCAGGAGTCCTCGCTCAAAATGGAGGTGCAGAGCGTCAGCAGTGAGGTATGTCACATATGACAACATTCATTGACCAATATTGATAATCGGTGATGTTAATGACAGCTTTGTGTGTTTTTGGTGATGTGAGCGAGCGTGTCCCTGTCGTGCGGGTGCGCGCGCGCAGTGTGGAGACTTGCGTGACGACAGCATTAGCTCGAGCATTTAGCATGAGATAATAATGCCACTCATGATCCCTGCAAAACATTATATGAAATCACGCTCCCATCAATGACATCGTGTTTCTAAAGTGTGTAAAACACGAGCGTGTGAACGTAATGAGTTGACGATAATGACGATTTTGTTGATCGGATTCACCTTATGAGTCATGACTAAAGCGCATGCACGCGCATACACTATAACACCACAGAGGCTCATCTGCTTCATCTGTTAGTTACACACGGAGTGAGCTGTCAACATAAATCTCCTATCAAACAAAAGATGTGCGATATAATTTCATCTGCTGTTTATGCATCCGTCCATCTTTCTGGTTTTATCTGTTATTCGTTATAAACTAACTAATCTGTCGGTCTCTCTGTGTCCATATGCCTGTTTATTTTTCTTCAGCTGTCTGTTGAAGATATTCTCTATACGTAAATATAAATTCTCATAAAAGGTTTCTTTTTTGTGTTATTGTACCCATATTATGTGTTTCCGAAACGCAAATCAGTGTGCACTTGGGTATAGACTAAAGTTAACAGTTAAACGTAATCGTTACTCAAATCAAATGTAGTCCTTGTCTCGCTAAACTGTTAAGACATTGCTGGAGGTAATATGTTTTGTTTATAGCTTATTCAGTTTCATAATTGAAATTTTTTTTGTAACATCTCTGTCAGGGCACGACATTAAGCCTTGTCATGTGCTTGTTTTTCGGAGAAGCAAATCGGTCATTCACTTGTCCGAGTAGAAAAGTTGCTTGTTGTTTTTTAGTGTAAATATTATTTATTCTGAATCAATATTCTTTCCGAATATTGCAGCTTCGACATATTAAAATCTGCATTTGTGATACTTACCATTCATTTTTTTAAAAACCTTTTTATAAAGGGTGTTTTTCCCCTAATCTTATTAAATGTATGATTCATCTTTCATTTTAAATTCTTAAATTTGATCAATAAATTCGATTAGAATAAGACACTATAGGGCTGTTACCAATCAAATTAAACCATTTATACTGAAAAAATTACAGCTGCATAATGTTATGAGATTGTTTTAAATATTTTTTTGAAAATACAAATAAGAAATGTTGGGCGAAAATTAAACTTTTAAACATGAAACTAAATCGGCGAAAATTATACTTTTAAACATGAAACTAAATCACCAGTAGGTGGTGGCAAGAGGCCTTTATCACACCTCCGCTAGAAAAGCGGAAGCTTAAAGTAGTAGCGTAAAAAAAGAACGGGATTATTGTGATTTATTTTTGTAAAATTCAGCACAGATACTTATTGTAAAGACACCAACCTCTGTTTACAATCATTAATTGAGTATTGTGAAACAAAGAAAAAAGGCATCATAATATTCCAACGCATATTTCGTTATTTAAAGGGGAGCACGCAAGCCATACTGTATGTGTATGTTCAATACTTGTGTCTTATTTTATCACAGAACTGCAAAAATAGAATACAAACAACATATCTTAAAGGGCTTTAATCAGACATAGCTTAAAATATTAACTATGACTAAAGTCTATTTTGGTTGGATTAAATTAAAGATTTGGGGGAAGTTTATTATATTAAACAATGTTCAAATTTTTTTCATGGACTTTATGATTGCTAGCATCAAATTGAAGTTGTTTAAATAAAGGAATATGTCCAGCCCATAGACAATTATTCATAAATAACCGGTTTGATTATTGTAAACAAATTATATTCTCTGTGTTTGAGTACAATGACTGGATAGCATTATACTGTAGACAACAATGGGTGGTTATATAATGCCAAAATAAACAAAATAACTTAAAATTAAATCAGTCCGATGATTCCTCTGGCCTATTTACTTTGTTAGTGCATATTACTAGTCTTGTGTTGAACAATTAATCTGTGCAAGTTTATACACAGAAACATTTTTTGTTGTGGTAATCTTTAATCAAAATCTGAAAAGTTACTTCCGGTCTGGAATGGTCTTGAAAACGCGTAAACCACTCCCCTGCAACCGTTAGTCTCTTATGAGCAAGAGATGGAGAGGAGGAGCGCTAAAGTAAAACGGCCACAGCCGGAGCGTTAGCGTTAGCCATTGCTCTTTTTTGGCTAAAGGTTGCAGACTTGCTTTCCAGGGGCTTTGGCCTAGTGACCGTCTTAATAAGTGAGTCATTGAGTCATTCAGTCAAAAGATTCGTTCCAACGGCTGATTCATTCAAGACTGAGCGTGCGTCTCAATCAAGCGGCAACCTCCCCCCATTTCTCTTGAAGCCAATGCGGAAGTGACTTAAACTGCAATTCATTGACTGGCCGCTAGGGACATGCTCCAAACGAGAGCACAATCTCACTGAGCCCCATGTTAAAATGCCCAACTTTACAGCATAAAAAAACATGTTTACAGTCTGGTACAAATTGTGGTTTTGGTCTATATAGCTAATTGTGCCCTTCATGACAACTGTGATGAGGGGTGTGATTTTTTTTTTTTTTTTTTTTTTTAAATAACTCGTCTGCTTAAATTATATTAAGCCTTACCGTTCTGCATAATTAAGGGCGCAGCCACTTGACTGACCGGTGGATTGTCGCTGCTGTCACGTGACCTCAGCTCCACCCACGTCCCGCCTCTTTGCCCATTTTCTGTTGTCTGGGAGTGATGCGCTGCCAAGATGGCAACGGCCGGCTTTAGGTTTCAAAAATGCTGTATGGTCTCAGTCAGCTCCTTAGTTCAGTAGTCAGGGCACTGATCAAGGAGTCGGCCACATTCATTTGCACGATATACTGATTCATGACCTAGGAAGCTAGGGAGCTGATTGAGAAAGTCAGAAAGTCAGTTATTTATGAATGGGTTATTGAATCTTACTTGGACTCAACTGATTCGTTCAAAACACTGAATCAAAAACACGATTGGGTGTTGCTGTGTTCTGCTGTGATCTTTGTTTGGAACTATTCTCGCTGCTGAAATAAAACAAAAACATACAGTGTTCTGTCTAAAATGTCAGTGACTTAATATTAACTACTTGATTTTGTATGAAATCAATGTCACATTTTCAGTCGTGATGGTATTCAGGAAGGCGGCACTCTTGGTCGTGTGACGTTGCTTAACTGTGTCATGTTATAAATTTAAAAACCACATTTTGAATCTTTACTGCAATATGTTAACTGAGTTTATTTGTGTGTGCTGTGCTCATTTGTTTTGATTTCTCCTCAAGAGTAGGGATAGGCGATATCATTTAGCAGCTTGTTGTTAAGCAAGAAGCTACCTCCACAATTTGGAACTGGTTTGGTTATAGAAAATCAGATGCGGAGCAAACTACCATAATCACTATAAACAAATGTTCAAGAGCCATATGCTCTATGAGCCGTCATTTACGCCGTCATCACCTGGGTGTTGATAGCGTGCGAGCGCAGGTGAGACCTGAATATCTCACGTTGCTATCTGTGTTTAAACTAAACTAATTTAAACCTTGCCAATTTAAACATTCAACCGTAAGACGCAAAAGAGAACTCGCGCTCTGTGAGGAGATTTGTGTGTGCGCTCATCCGAAGCACGTACACTGAGAGCTGCGTCACAGCTATAATTTTGTACACTATCTGAAGAAATGGTTGGGTTCCTTTTTGATACAGTTAGGGCTGTGACGGTCGGCATGACAACTGCGCGGTTGCAAGCCCGTGCGCTCTTCTAATCTGTCCAGCTGCTGAACTGCTCTCCCGGGTGACTTTCACCTCCTTTGACCCGACAACATTTCGTCATTTTTAGAAAATCGATTTTCAAAATTTGTGAATCGATTTAAAACGGCAGAAGACAAAATCCCGATTCATATGTAAATCGACCCCCCCACCCCCACCCCACCCCTACCTATTATTATCCACTATTCTCTAGTTGTTTTTTTTTTTTTTTTTTTTTTTTTTTCCCCCCAAGTTCATTTTTTTGGTATTGATGTTTTAAGTTCGGGCTACTTGTCTGGTCAGGCAAGTAAAATTCTCTCACTTGCCCCTTCAAAAAAATCAAGTGTTAATGTTGAGCCCTGTCTGTTAAAGGTGCCATCAAATTGAAAATTGAATTTACCTCAGCATAGTTGAATAACAAGAGTTCAGTACATGGAAATGACATACAGTGAGTCTCAAACTCCATTGTTTCCTCCTCCTTATATAAATATCTTTTGTTTAAAAGACCTCCGAAGAACAGGCGAATCTCAACATAACACCGACTGTTATGTAACAGTCGGGGTGTACGCCCCCAATATTTGCATATGCCAGCCCATGTTCCCAACATTATGAAAGGCATTACACAAGGGCAGCCAGTATTAACGTCTGGATGTGCACAGCTGAATCATCAGACTAGGTAAGCAAGCAAGGACAATAGCGAAAAATGGCAGATGGAGCGATAATAACTAACATGATCCATGATATCATGATATTTTTAGTGATATTTGTAAATTGTCTTTCTAAATGTTTCGTTAGCATGTTGCTAATGTACTGTTAAATGTGGTTAAAGTTACCATCGTTTATTACTGTATTCACGGAGACAAGAGCCGTCGCTATTTTCATTTTTAAACACTTGCAGTCTGTATAATGCATAAACACAACTTCATTCTTTATAAATCTCTCCAACAGTGTAGCATTAGCCGTTAGCCATGGAGCACTATCAAACTCATTCAGAATCAAATGTAAACGTCCAAATAAATACCATACTTACGCGATTAGACATGCTGCATGACGAACACTTTGTAAAGATCCATTTTGAGGGTTATATTAGCTGTGTAAACTTTGTTTATGCAATGATAGAGTCGAGAGCTCTGGGGGGGCTGAGAGCGCGAGCAATTAAAGGGGCAGCAGCCCTGAATTGGCGCATTTCTAATTATGCCCCAAAATAGGCAGTTAAAAAAATTATTAAAAAAAAATCTATGGGGTATTTTGAGCTGAAACTTCACAGACACATTCAGGGGACACCTTAGACTTATATTACATCTTGTAAAAAAAACGTTTGATGGCAGCTTTAATTAACTGAATTGAATAAACATTGAAATGATAGTGAATAATGCCACTATTGTCTTCTGTAGAGGAGCTTGAACTTGTTTCTTAATTGTTGAAATTTACAAAGTTATTGAACTGAACTAAATCAACTCTGAACTGAAATGATCTGAATAATGACACTATATTGTCTTTATGGAACTGCTTTACAGCAGAATTTGAAGTTTGCAACATTGATTCTGTTATTTTCCTGTTTATTACCATTAAGCTGCTTTGAAACAATCTATATTTTATAAAGTGCTATTGAAATAAATAGGGATGCATGATATATCGACCACCATTGGCCCAATACATGTTAATTTTTAATATTGTCATTATAATGTTTAATCATGCAGCAAACAATATTAATCTGTTACTGTCTGCAAACGGTTCTATATATTAGTATTTTTATGCTTGGCTTGACTTGATTGCATGGAAATGGTTGTATGAGTCACGTCAATTTAAAAAGAAAAAAGGGTGGCTCTTAAAAAAGTTTGAAAACCACTATAGGCTACAGCAGGGGTGTCAAAACTCAGTCCTGGAGGGCCACTGTCCTGCAGAGTTTAGCTCCAACTTACCACAATACACCTACCTGGAAGTTTCCTGCAAAGCGACTGGAAGGCAAACCTGCAACCTTTAGCCAACAAAGCGTAACGGCTAATGCTAACACTCTGCCCCCGGCGGTACACAGGGAAGGAGACCAGAGGCTGTTTTTTGAATGGATGTCAATGGATGAGAGGCTTCACTATGCTGATTAAACAGCTTTTGTGGGGAAATAGCAAATCATTTAATTAATCAACAGCCTGTTTGCTAATCTTCAGCATGTTTTACATTAAACAGTATTTTTTTTGGGAACTATATGTAGATTTTAGCTTGATAAAAATTTATTTTTTCAATAGAAGTCAGACTAGGGAATGTTGCGATTGATGTCACTGCCATTACAATAGGCTGAGAGGTGCCGCACGTGATTAAGTTAGCCGTTACGCTTTCTTCAATGGTAAGAGATACAGACCCTCTTATCTCCCTATAATAATATGATCTCTGGTTTCCTGTATGCCTAAAAACCTTGATTAGCTGGTTTAGGTGTGGGGTTGGGGTTGGAGCTAAACTCTGTAGGACAGTGGCCCTCCAGGATCAGGATTGGACACCCCTGGGCTACAGCAGTAGAGCCGTCATCACAGGAGTGCGTGCGGCGTGCCTTCAGTTAAAATTCTTTTAGAGCTCCTTGAATTCAATTCACTTTGTCTTCATTTGAAATAAAATTACATTACATAATAAATTGTATATAGGCTATATATTATTGAATTATTTATTCATTAAATTATAATTTTATGCTAAGAATCAGAAACAGAAGTAATTAAAAATATTATTTGTGTAGCCTATTGTAGACTTTTTTCAGTATATAATGGGTGCAGCCTACTTCCAGTAGGCTATTTTACGAAGCTGTCAACACTGGGATCTCCGACGGCATGCAGTCAGTTGACAATCACCCCATTCATATATAAAACTAGACCTATATGTTATTAAATTGTATTTATAAAATTACAAAACTACAAGTTTCCTGTTTGTGTTTTTCCTTTTTTATTTGCTGAAAATTTAATTATCTACACTAGTAGTATACATAATTTATTTTTTCAACGTGAATAAAATCGTGTGATCTAAATCGGCTAGTGAGTAGCTCGTAGCTCGTGCTGCACTGACATTGGTCCAAACTGATAAACGGTCCGTGAAGCACAAATGAGTATTGCAGTTTCATTCCGCTTTCATTACGTTTGTTTTGATGTCGGGCAACGTTGTGGTGGTCGCACCAGGGCAACTGCTAATAAATTTTGTTTGCAGCGGCAGGAAAAATGGTCGCAAAATGCACAGTCACAGTCTGGAGCCCTGATATGTCGTAGACGATACTGCCTTTTCTAATATTTTTGACAAAAGGTTCAAAAGTTCAGGTACAGACAAAGTCGATGCACAGACTCTTTTCACTGTTTAATTTGCACACTGAATATGGGTTGGAGTTCTAAACGTTGAACTCTCAAAGTGCTCCAGATTGATGAATTTAACTTTAAAATGTGCAACATGCCCCCGGGAACCCCATAGAGAAACCAAGGTCTGCCCACCACAGTTACACAAAAATCCTTTGGGAAACACTGTGTTTAATGTACCTGGAACCCTTTAATAAGGTTGTATAGCCATTAACACTGTCCTACACAATTAACATGAACTAACAATACTTTTAAAGCCTTTTAAAAGTTTGGCTTATGTAAATTTCTACAAATGCCAATTTTTAAAGGCTATTAAAATAAAGTTATGTAGCATCATTAGGAACTTACATGAACTAACATTAACAGTGGACAACTAATTTTTGTTTGCCCCCACTGTCTGACCCCCCTCACATCCATATTGAATATACATTAATATTATACTGATAACAAACTGAGATCATACTACCCTTTACTTTTAGTGATTTTAAAACACATTGCAATGTCATTCCACGTAACTTGAAGTGTGCTAATGGCATCATTATTGTGTGCTTAAAATACAATAAAGTAATCTTTATAAATAATGGCACAGCTTAAGAATTTGCCATTTACTGACATTTTACAGACACCCCCCAGTAAACCAGTAACACACTTATCCGGAAAACATCCGGAACAGATAGTCCTATATTGAATGTAGGAAACACCACAAACTAGATTCGAACCTGGGTTGCTACCACACAAGCTCACTCGGTTTACCAGTTGCACCCCCACGCAGATATACACAATGCAAAACAGGTTACTTTGTTACAGATTTTTTCATCAATGACAGTACTAGGGCTGCACAAGCCCTGATGTCATAAACGATACTGCCTTTTCTAGTATTTTTGACCAAAGGTTCGAAAGTTCAGGTACAAGCAAAGTCAATGCACAGACTCTTTTCTTTGTTTAATTTGCACACTGAATATGGGTTGGAGCTCTAAACTTTGAACTGTTTAAAATACAATTGTCTCATTACTCAGAACATCTCAAGAACATCATTAGGGCTGAACGATTTTGGAAAATAATCTAATTGCGCTTTTTATTTCTTTCTTTTTTAAACCAATATTGCGATTTAATATGCAATATTTTTTTAACTCTTTATCTTCTGTATTATTCAACAAAGACAAGCAATAAATCATTGTATATTAGGGGTGGGAATCACAATCTAATTCCAAAAATATTCTTGATTTTCTTTTTTTTCTTATTAAGCAATCATATAAATAAAACTTAACATCTCTTCTTTATTTAATTGCATATTAGTACTTTTAAAAATAATTACACAAAAAAATGTTTTATTATTGCATGTTAAGAATTTCAAGTATATAATCAAATATAGCTTCAAAACATTAAAGCTAAATAATAAAGAGGAACAAAAACATTACAAGCAATAAACAGAGTGCTTTCAGTATTTAGGAGTAGGCTATCTGAACGTTTTCTTTTCAAGAGCTGTGAGTGATTTTTCTCTTTCTCAGCTTGTTTAATACTGATGTCACCTTAGACAGAGGGACATCTAATAAGCTGCATTCACACCAATGCACAGATCTCTTTTGAAATATAAGATATGGTTTGTCCTGTCTGTTTGTTATTAAGACATGCCTGACTGTTTACATTAATTTTGCGTCATAAATGCATTTTCAGATGCAAGTACATTTATACACAGAGTTTCACACAGTCGCATGCACGGGCACTCAGCACTCTTCACAAAGTCAAGTCAAGTCACCTTTATTTATATAGCGCTTTTTACAGTGCAGATTGTATCAAAGCAGCTTTACATTGATAACTGGTACATAATTTTTGCTGCACAGCAGCTCTTCAAGAATAGTGTCAATGCAGGCAGATCAAAGCACTGTTGAATAAATGTCAAGAATACTGTTGAATATCAAAGCACAAAATTGGAATCAGCTTTCTGTCAATAAGTTTTCTATTTTTAATATAAGAGCACAGCATACCAAATGACATAAAATGATGCCTTTGTAGAGCATTTGAAAGGAAAATACCAGTGTTGTGGTGTGCAAGATTGTACACTGCAAGCGTAACATCAAGCAAAGAGCATGTTTCTCACAGCGCACATCCTGTGCAATGAAGCCTGCGAATGTCATCGTAATTCACTTCAACCTTTCTGAACTTTATGAAAGTTTATTTTACGGAATGTTTGAGTGGTGTATGTGTGTGAGGAATTGAAAGCAATCAGAATTAGCCATTTTCACACTTCCGGGTTTTTGGCTTCTGGAATGGCCCACGCCGGGTAAATTTTTTTTTCCACTAACAGTGATAGATAGCCGAGCCTAAGAACCAGTTCGGGAATCAAAGTGCTTTTACGAATTAAATGTCATGAAAATGTTTGAACGGTCTTGGTGATTTATTGGTGAGACTACTGAGCTCTCATTAAGAGCTACATTTAAGAACTAATTTGAAGAGATGACGGTTAAATTGGCTATATTCTCTGTGTCTGTTTGGCGCGGCTGTGCATTATCGCACTCCATGTGCTATAAAGACAGTACCTGCCGTCTCAATGTGCATACTATCCATCCTAAATAGTATGTGACATTAGTAATGTTCTATACTTTTTATGGTGGTTAGGGTGGATAGTATCCACATTGATTGCATGCCTGATCCTCTGATTCATAATTCAGTGATATTTCATCTCATTCACTCATATTTTCCTGTAATCATCATCCTAAAGTCTGCAATATGCACAGTATTACAACCCCATTAGTAGTATTTTTACTGCTGCGACATTAATGCAAAGACTGTTAGTTTTATACAGTGGCGGTGTTGGAAATTAATTATGCAATTAATCATTCAGCCCTAAACATTACTATAACCACTTTTAATAAGTTTCAACAGTGCTGTGTAACTTTGTTTTAAAAAGTGGATATGTACAAATTATAGGATAAACATTATGTACAATAACAATTGCAGAAAAAAAAACATTACAGTGTCGAGAAATTAATTTCAGTAGTACATTTCAGTTTAATTTATCGACACAGAAGTCATATTTTAACATGATGAGATTCATGCTTACATTTACTGTAGTGAATAAATATATGACTTGCACAGAAGACTTGTGTTCCTTAATGGTCTAGTGGGTGAATTTTTGTTAAGTGTGTCAGAGAGGTTCTGGGTTCTAATCTGCCCTTGTATAGTTGTTTGTTTGTTTGTTTTTTTTCTCATTAAAACCAAAGGTGTTCATCAGTGAATGTATATCAAGAGCATGCATTTTGTTTTGTGATTTCACCAGAACAAATAGAGAGTATCCTCAACAGGGTTAAGGCTTAATCATTTGAAGAGCTCGCCTGTAGCCAAGTTTCCATCCAGTTTTTGCTCTGTTTTGTTATTGACAAAGAAAATAAGTGCAAAAAAAATATTTGCGAAATTGCTGTCTCCAGGATGTTTCCATCCAGTTGGTCTTTTACCGATAAAATGGTGTGCGTAATGATGTCATCCCTAAAAAAAAAAAAAAAAAAAAAAAAAAAAAAATGCATTGTCGAATACGTTTTTTTTGTATCGCTAAAAAAATCTGCCCTTAAGACGTTTCCATACATAATTTTGCATATATCGCAAATTCATATCTTTTGCATCCCAAATATTTATAAAATGTACAGAGTAATGAGACAAATACTGTGTATTTTTACATATAAAGTTATTTAATAGGAAATATAAGAAGACGACAGCAAAGTGGAACAGCTCGTCTGACAGGACTTAACTGCCTTTATTTGATGAAGCACAGGTTTGGACACAGAGTAGCCCATTTGTCCTGTATGCAAAAAAAATGAGGGTCCATAAAAACGGTGCAGTGAAATATTCAGTCTTTGCTTACTGCAATCAAAGCAAAAGATCATTCAAAGCAAAAAAAAAAAAATTCTCTCTGGTTCTGGAGTTCAGGAACATCAGACTCATCAAAAACATCAAATCGCTGTTGATCCCCCCCAGAGACAGATGGAGCTGTGTACTAAAACATTTTATTTGCGTTTTTAACCTTTCTTTTTTTTCTTTTTTTGTCTGCAGTAGCTTAACTGAGGCTTATTCTCACATAACATTTCTAAAGTTCTAATATTTTCGATTCCCAACCCTAGTCCTCTACATGGCACACTGTGATAAATGGTGAACACTCTAAAGGTTTATGGGTTCAACTCCCATGATCATAATAGAGGATGTTGTGGAGTGTCTCCTCATCAGTTTAGCAATGCTTGTTAAATATTATCAACTAACTGGAAAAAAACCCAAAAAACTATTAGCGTTAATAGCAGCCCTAGTTTGATGTGAATGAAAGATTACTGTTACATGCTGCTGTTTTGTGAAACCCATAATGTGATATTTATGTTTTTAATTTTAGGTTAATGGGCATCAGATCATGGATGAGCCAATGGAGGAGGAGTCCTACACACACTGTGTGAGTAATTGTGTTCAATGCTAGCGCTTGGTCTGTGAACCTCTCAGAACCACATTCCAACGATGTGTGATTTAATTACCCTTACAAAGCAGGGTGACTGATGGCTGATATTAAATGATCAGACAATTTAACTTAAATACAGGGCTCAACAATAAGTGCCTGATGGCCCAGGGCTAGCGAGAAAGAGGACGATTGTTTGTTATAAAATCGTGATATGAAATTTTGGGAAAGAAGCTCAGGACAGTTGACTGAATTATCATCACTGGCTTGATTGGCATTGGTGCCACGAAAGTTTATCATTTGCATGTTTTAAAAGTTTTGCAAATTTAAATAGAATTTTTTTTTTCCCTTACAAAGTTCATTTTTTTTGTCAAAGTGATTCATTTGAAATGTTCAATTTTCATGGTTATGTTCAGTTGTTATTGCAGCAATGGTGCATGTGTTATTTGTTATCTTTAAGATGAATTGTGAGATATCAAATACAGTGGTCCGAAAAAGCATTTGGAAACTTAAGCCACATTTAAAAATGTATTTGCAGTCTAAAACAACATAACAAAATATCCATGTCGGTTTTTGAATGATATACCAAATAAAATTCATAGTAATCAATATCTTGCAGCAGCATGCACTTAAAGTAAATAATCTAGATTTGTTTTGCGTCTGAAAAATTATTCTTTGTGAGGCTTCTGGACACTTGTCATGATGTCTACAATTGTGTATGTTTATTTGTGCAGGATGAGGGGGCTTATAAAGAGATCCCCATCACTCATCATGTGAAGGAGGGCTGTGAGAAGGCCGATCCCAGCCAGTTTGAGCTGCTGAAGGTTTTGGGACAAGGCTCCTTTGGGAAGGTCTCTGATTCTTTTACTTTGTCTTAATAGTAGGGCTGGAGTGGTACACTAAATTCATGGTTTGGTAGAATTTTGGTACAACAAGGAGAACAAAGAATCTGTATTGAAATGATTTATTTTGTAAACACAATGGCTACAAGGTGCTCATTTGTGCATGACTTGACTATGCATGTGATCCCTCTGAATATACTATTTGACATAAGCACTAAAATAACTAATAAAATAAGACATTAGTAGTGTAGATTTCTGTTTCATTATGGCTGAGAGTGCTAACATATGAGCAAAGCTCTTTTGAACATGACAAACTGAATAAAAAAAGTAAATAAAAGTGTTATTTTCAGGTCTTATTGTTGAAGTTTCTAATATTTTTGTCAACAACAAAACTTAGGTTTTGTTTTCAATTAGCAAAAATCAATTGTCAGGTATACAGTTTAACACTTAAGAAGTTCCACTGGGCGTTATTCTGTTATTTTGTCAGTACTTCAGTTAAGCGCTTTTTCTGTTTGAATGAAGGTCAGCGCTGGGCATCTCTGGCCCTTTTGTCCACTGTCCTGCAGAATTCAACTCCAACCTTAATCAATCACACCTGCCTGGGATTTTCTAGTAATCCTCAAGACCTTGATTAACTGGTTCTGGTATGTTTATTCAGGATTGGAGCTGTCCTGCGGAGTTGCCCCAACCCTGGTCTAAGCATTTCTGCTTTAGATGAACAGGTGGAGGAATAGTCCTGCCTTTTGTGCACTTTGCCTGAGAAGTGCTATTTGTGTCACATGCAAAATCTCCCCGTCAGATGCTCTGACAGATATATTATGTGCTTAGTGCTGACAGATACCTGCGCTGTTTAATACTAATGCATTTGTGGAGTTTTCTTCAGTGTGTAACTTACATTTCACAGGTATATTCTCCATCTGTAAATTTTAGAAGGTCATGGAAATATTTCCATTTTGCTGTCAGGAGTGGATGTGCCTAATGCAAGCGAGTTACTTTCTGCTAAACTTCAGTTCAGTAAATGAGCGCCGCCATTCTGACTAAAATATACATTTTGCTAAAATATTTGTTGTCAAACAATACATGTGAAATATGTAGAATTTTAAACCTACAAGTAAGAGTATTGTTGTGATAGCAGTAACCGTTAAGTGAGTATTATAATAGGGAAATCAAAATAGCCTAATAGGCTATAATTAGTCTTCTAATTAGGCTTTTGTTTTTATTTATTTTTAGTTTTAGTTTAGTGAATCTAACTTCTGCTTTAAAAAAAAAAAACATTTTTATTTTTAGATTGTAATGTTACAGTGTGACAAGGTAATGTGATCTGACCCTTTTTCGCACACACACACACACACACACACACACACACACACACACACACACACACACACACACACACACACACACACACACACACACACACACACACACACATATATATATATATAATATATAGCATAGACTACATGGTTACATTCACTATTCACTTGTTTTCATAGCCTTTAATATGAACATTGCTTGTAGGACAACGTTGGGCAGGATATATTTTTTTTTTTTTCCTAAATCCAAATAGAAAAATGTATATCATCATTCAGCCAAAAAATACAGAGGTATAATTTTTATGGGCATCTCACCCAGCCCTAAGTTCACCAAAAAATTAAAATTCTATCATTATTTACTCATTTCAAGTCATATTCGGAACACAAATTAAAATATTTTTAATGAGGTCAGAGAGGTTTTTGACAATAAATTAAAAGTAATTAATGACAGAATTTATTTTTGGGTAAACTAACCCTTTAAAATAGCTTGAGTGTAACTCTACATGTTTGCTTCATTTTGCATATGTGGATCCATTAATATGCAAATTAGAAGAAGAGAAAGAGTGAATTATACAGGCTCGTCTACAAGTTGATGTATCAGAATGCATTTTATCACTCTCTACAACGTTGGACACATAATGGTAATTGATATGATTAGCTTTGGCTTGACTATGTTATCAAACAGCTAATAATGTGTTTGTTACACAAACCATGTTCCCATTCACCATCTCAAAGTCAGACAGCTGCCTTCTAAAAATTGGTATCTTTAGAAATGCTTTGAACAACTTCAGTTGAACATCAGTGGAGAAAGGCATATAGTTTATCATAACATCATAATATACATCATATACGAAGTTTACCGCCTATGTTGCAAAATGTACCTGATTTTTCATATCAACAGAAAAATACTCAGCAATGGTGTTGACTAATGAATTTGTACATGGTTGGTCCTAAAGCATTATAAAATTATCACAACATTAACATTTTTTGAAAAACTCACTGACGCTATTCTCTCACTCCTGGACCATCAAAGCATAGAAGGAAATCATACTGTAGAAAAGGGGTCAAAAAATTACTTGCAGCTACATCTATCTATCTATATCTATATATATATATATATATATATATATATATATATATATATATATATATATATATATATATGGTCAATGTACCCTTTCTTGTTAATTTATCATTGTCTTTTGGTAGTGACAAATTTGGGGAGAGGAAAATATTCCAAAACTTTCTGAAAACAATACAATAAGAGAATTAACTGTACAATTACTAGAAATGTACTCTGACTTTGTAACAGTGTATATATATATATATATATATATATATATATATATATATATATATATATATATATATATATATATATATATATATATATATAGGCCATTCTACAGAATGTGATATTTCAGTTTTTCTTTTTTAATAAATCTGCAAAAATGTCAACAATTCTGTGTTTTTTGTCAATATGGGGTGCTGTGTGTACATTATTGAGGGAAAAAAATGAACTTCAATGATTTTAGCAAATGGCTGCAATATAACAAAGAGTGAAAAATTTAAGGGGGTCTGAATACTTTCCGTACCCACTGTATATTTATTTATTTATTTATTTATTTATTTATTTATTTGCCATTCTACAGAATTGTTACAAAGTCAGAGTTGTAAACTTCTTGGGCAAAAAAAGTGTCTTTTTCCACAAATTTTGAAATGTATGGAAATTGTATAATATCCAAAGTACACATTTCTAGTGTATAGTTGTGTGTCTACTGTATGAATGTATGTTTGGAACAACCCTTCAGCATGGCTGCCATGACTGTTCTCTCTGTGGAATGCCCTGCACTTTTACTCCTTAATCATTTTGGTCTATAAATAAGTGATTAAACAGAGTAATGCATTTGTGCATTACTATTTATTTGAAAATGCATTAAATAAATTCTTTCCAGTGCAAATGTATGCACCAGACCAGAGATTTAACTGTATGCAGCATCACATATAACATTGCAAGATTTTCTTTCTTCAGTGGAACACTAAAAAAAGATGTCCCAGTGTGCTGCTGTCCGATGTTGTTTTGGACCCCTTTGACTGTTGTTCATTTTATCAATATATTCATTTTATATTTCCAATATAATACATATTCTACAGTATAATCCCCCTTTTTTATTTTAGTGTGAAAACATGAATTTTTCCATTTTGTGAACAATCTGTGTCTGTGTAAATTGGAAAGTGATCTGTGAACTCTCCTGACCTCAGGTGTTTTTGGTGCGGAAGTTAATGGGTCCGGATGCCGGTCAGCTTTATGCAATGAAGGTGCTCAAAAAGGCATCTTTAAAAGGTCAGTGATTGTCTTTATTTGTGCGAGTTACACATTTCTGTGATATACTCATTTGAATGTGTATGTTTGAATGTGTTGCAGTGAGGGACAGAGTTCGCACTAAAATGGAAAGAGATATTTTGGTGGAGGTCAATCATCCTTTCATTGTGAAGTTGCACTATGGTAAGGCTCAGATTATTTGTGTTAGACAGACCCTCTGAGTAATAGTTGTTGGGTTCTTTGCTCCACTCCCAACATGTTTGACAAGATGTAGCTTTGTTTCATTTAGTGTAGGGAGCAATTCCAATGTTGCAGACAATTTGCAATAAAAAAAAAAATGAAATGTACTTGATTATTTTGTGTGGTTTTAGAGCCCAAAATCAGGATTTTAGGACAAACTTTTCTAAAGTATAAACAAAAAAAGCAGTAGACCAAACTTCATTCTGAAAGTCCAGAACTTTGTTGAGGTACAGCCTTAATTTCAGCCTCACTTTGGTTTGGTCAGCCCTGTATGCAGCTCTGTCCAATGATCATTTGAGCCAATTTCTGTGGGAGTAGTGGGGAAAAACAAATACTAAACATTCCAGATTGTATGCTTGGCATAAAAAGTTTGAGCTTATTTGTATGAATATTGTATTATAAACGTTATGGGTATGACACATCACTGAAGCCCAGTGACCTTTTTCAGAAAGCAGTGCTGTTTTGAAAGTGTGTGTATATTTTCCTCAGACATTGTCTTGTCTATCTGTAAAATGTTAATTGATAACATGAAGTGTCCTCTTTTAAAGCCATGAATTATGGCTGGTAGATATTCTAGTTATAGTGGTGGATACCTTATGTGTAGTGAAAAAAAAAAAAAAGTCATTTACTTAAATCCCTTAAATGATATAACACTTCAATTAGTTCAATACAGTAAATATAGCCTTAAAGGAACCAGTTGAAAGAGTTCCTTTGCTTTATTTATTTTTTTCTTGGTGTGGCTGACGTTTCCATGGAATTCCCCAGGATTGACATCTAGGTGTGATTGTCTGCTCCCTTTTGTTTTTTTGTTTTTTTACTTGCAGCCTTTCAGACAGAAGGGAAACTCTATTTAATTTTGGATTTTCTCAGGGGTGGGGATGTATTTACTCGTTTATCCAAAGAGGTAAGCATCGTGTGATCTATTCTAACCGTTTCTTTGTTCGATTTGTGATGTTGATGTTAACAGACTAACTCTTATAACCATATAAGAGTCTAGTTAACAGACTAGACTCTTATAACTATTTTGTATTGTTATTTTTTCCACAACAATTAACTGATTGTAATAATGCCCAAATGTCTTATAAAGGGAAATGTCCTCTGCCAAATTTTCACTTGTTCATTTGCAGAGCTTTAGGTTAAAAAATGTGAGGCCTATTCTCAACCAGAGCGATGCAACCAGAAAATGACAAGTAATTACAAATTTTGCACCAAAATTATACATAAATGAATAGAGAGTGAAATTCTTACATTCATCTACATGCTTGAATGCTGGACTCACAGTGAAAATTTGCCTTCATTGTTAACAGGACTTTAGTCTGTATGCATTGCCAGCCCTTTGTGTGTTTCAAGTCATTTTTATATTTATTTGTTTGTCTATTTATTGTATGTTTTCTGTACTTTCTTAACTTTGATGTGCACAATCGCCAGAAAAATAAGATCACTTGCTGAATGTCACGGCAGAGGCAGAGTTTACTGTGGTTCTAATGTAGCATTTAGCCTGTTATATTAGGAAAGGAGGCATATTTTAATACAGCAGCTGCGTGGCATTTTATCTTTACACAGAATTGCTAGGTTTACCTAGCAACCATGCAACCAAATAATTCATTAGCAATCTGAAAATGATGGCTCAATCGGATTGAAAAGCCTTCATGTAAACACCGCAATCGGTGATCAAATTATCTTATCTAAAGAAAATAAGAAAAAACGCTTGAATCTGACCATTTTCTTAATCAGATTAAAAAATAGCTTGCTTGCACAGTTCCCTGATGTGTAGTTTACTTGCGAACGTTTGTATGTATTTCTTATGTATGTCTTACGAACTGGTCAGTGGAGTAGACTGAATATTTTACTAAAATAGCTCTTCTGAGATATATCGGCTTTCATTTAGATGTTATCAAGGCAAAAACGACAGTTATACTGATGGTAGCTCCAGTGACTGCTGAATGCAGTGACTGGGATCTATGCATGTGCTGAAGTTTTGTTCAGAATATGTAATGCACATGTAAATGATTATGTAAATCGGATTGCAACATTTAGGGTTCTTATAAACAGGACTTTTTTTTAGAACATGAAATTGGATTGGATTGAGGAATTGAGGAAAATTAGTGAATGTAAACATACCTAATGTGGAGGCAGCACAAAGCTGACTTTGCCAAACATGTGCACCCTTTTCAAATGCGGTTTTCAGCTGTATTTGCCAGTAAATGCATTGTTAAAATAGAAAAAGTAATGTGTTAATTACTTAAAATAACTCTGTAAATTCCTCAAGTAACACAGGGAAAATAATCCGATTGTATAGCGTACAGTAATTGTTTACCCAACATTAATATTATGGCTTATATCCATCTTTTTCTTTGTCGTTATGATGATGTTTTTTATATTCTTGTGTGTGTGTGTGATTTTGATGAGAGAGTAAATTTGTCCAGTTCTTACTAGGTTATGTTTACAGAGGAGGATGTGAAATTCTACCTTGCAGAGCTGGCCCTTGCATTGGATCATCTACACAACCTAGGCATTGTTTACAGAGACCTGAAGCCTGAAAAGTAAAGTATCCCCCTTCACCTCTTTGCATTTCTCTCTCTGTGTTTAGAGTAGAAACCATACTCTCTCTCTTTCTGGCTTTTCACCTGCCCTCTCTTTTTGATCTTTTATTAAGTAAGGATGGATATATCTGACAGAACCAATGTGCAAGATTATAATCGAGAGGTTTTGAATTCTTCGTCTGATTTTGTTTGTTGACTCTTGTTTAGTTCATGTATTTTTGTATCTGTATTGGAGAAATGTGGTCTTAATTTTCAGCATTTTGCTTGATGAAGCTGGACATATCAAGTTAACAGGTACGTACCATTGTCCCCTTATTACATCACTTCCCTGCCTGTCGAACTTGTGCATGTAGAGGCAAATTTGTAGTGTTACATGTACTTTTAGCGTTTCATCCTGAATTAAGAATGATTTGAGTCATGTATGGTGTGTTTGATTCGTAGTCAGATGGGGTTCTTTGTCAAACTCGGCCGCTGGAGCACCGCCATCCTGCAGACTTAGAGGATTAGTTCACTTTCAGAATTAAAATTTCCTGATAATTTACTCACCCCCATCACTGGGGTACAACAAATTGCAAATTGCAGTTTCAGTGCAGCTTCAAAGGGCTCTACACGATCCCAGCCGAGGAATAAGGGTCTTGTCTAGCGAAATGATCTATCATTTCATTTTCTAAAAAAATAAATATTTAGATACTTTTTAACCACAAATGCTCCTCTTGCACTAGCTCTGTGATGCACCTAACGTGATTACGCATTACGTAATCACGTTAGAAAGGTCATGCGTGATGTAGGCGGGCGTACCGATCCACTGTCTACAAAGCAAACGTGCAAAGACTAAGTCAAACACCCCTTTACAAAAAAAGGTAAAACAACGACGACGGGCAATTTTGAAGTTGGAGGAGAAAATGAGATGGAGTTTTTCGTCCTACCATGGTACTTCCACCTACGTCAGGCATGATCTTTCCAACGTGATTACGTAATGCGTGGCGCATCGCAGAACTAGTGCAAGACGGGAATTTGTGGTTAAAAAGTATATAAAAGTGTGTACATTTTTTTTTATTTTATTTTTTTTAGAAAATGACCTATCGTTTCTCTAGACAAGACATGGGCTGGGATCGTGTTGAACCCTTTGAAGCTGCACTGAAACTGCAATTTAGACCTTAAACCCGTTGATATATGGAGAAAAATCCTGGAATGTTTTCCTCAAAAATCTTTATTTTTTTTTGACTGAA
This sequence comes from Megalobrama amblycephala, assembly GCF_018812025.1. Classification (NCBI taxonomy): domain Eukaryota; kingdom Metazoa; phylum Chordata; class Actinopteri; order Cypriniformes; family Xenocyprididae; genus Megalobrama; species Megalobrama amblycephala. The sequence continues at coordinate 443,068 of NW_025953341.1, read as the reverse complement.
GAAAGAAAGACATAAACGTCTTGGATGACATGGGGGTGAGTTAATTATCAGGAAATTTTCATTCTGAAGTGAACTAATTTTAACTTTAAACTTTTAACTTTAAACTTTAACACCAATTTTCAAGGAAACTCTGCAGGAACGTGTCTCTCCAGGAGCAGAGTCTGCTTTAGCTTTGTGACTTAATGCAAATACGACTAATGTGTTGATGTGCCTTTTGCAGACTTTGGGCTCAGTAAAGAATCTGTAGATCAGGACAGAAAAGCATACTCTTTCTGTGGCACTGTGGAATATATGGCCCCTGAGGTGGTCAACAGGAGAGGTCACACACAGAGTGCTGATTGGTGGTCTCTCGGCGTCTTAATGGTAGGAGCTCATCACAGCAAGACGTTGATGACTATCCCGTTATGAGCATGTTTGGAAAATGTGAAGTTATTATCTTAGGGATTAAAAGTTACCGGTTTGACGATAAAACACAATAAAATTCTTTTTTTAGTACTTTTTGAACATTTCCAGTACATGTTAACAATACCGTGATAATATTGATAACCGTGATAATTTGGATCATGATTATAGTGACCAAAATGATCATGGTTACGACATTTTCACACCTTTTTATCTCTATTATACACTGCCTGGCCAAAAAAGTTGCTGTTTGGATTTAAACAGGCAAATGATTAAGAGTCTATGATTGGATCATAATTGCAGTGATTTATTATGTTTCTAGCATGTTATGTTTGGCAACAGTTCCTCTAACCCCAATTGATGGAGTGTGTAGTTGTTCATTTCTTAAACAACCATGTAGAAAGACACATATTCCAGGATGACAATGTCAAGATTCATCTGCCTCAAAAAAAAAAAAAAAAAAAGAAATTTTCACACATGAATTGGCACCTCTGAGTCCAGACCCTAAATTCTTAAAATTCTTAAAGTCTTTGGGATGTGCTGGAGTAGACTTTACAGAGTGCTTGACTCTTGCAGTCATTGATGCACCTCTTGATGGAAATAACATCACAACATTTATTTCCATCAAGAGGTGCATCAATTTGTACTGACAATGCAAGTCAAGCACTCTGTAAAGTCTCTGTAAAGGCCTAGGATGATCCTGAAAATGTTTTATGGGCTGAAATGAAAATGGGTACATTTTGTTTCTCACTACTTGTTTCTCACTCAGAATAATAAAAAATTAATTCTAGACCTATACGGTTGTAGAATCATAAACCAAAACTTAAATATTAAGTTTTTGAGCCATTTTTCTAGAGTTGAATGTCTGGTAAGTTAGGGCTCAAGTCTTAGGGAGGCTGGTCTTTATGTATTGACAAAAAACACTGAGACATTTGTGACATCTTTAGTGTGACATATGGCCTTGATATCTGTTCCCAGACAGTAGTAATGCTTAGATAATTTGCCCAAGTAAATGCGGCATGTTTGATAGGTGAATTTTTTTTTTTTTTTTTTTCCAGTTTGAAATGCTGACCGGCACATTACCGTTCCAAGGAAAAGACAGGAATGAGACTATGAACATGATTCTCAAGTGAGTATGGGTACTAAATCATGCCAGTGCGATGCTTAATTGGTCAAATCTCTTATTGAGGCTACTAGATAGAAAAATGTAATTGACTGGTAAACTGAATAACCTATAAGGAATACTTCGGTTTATTGTTTTAGTGGACATAACGACCATGCACATAAAATACTTGTAATATTGTTGCTTTTTCTAAATTTTTTTTTTTTTTCTGTTTGTTCCTGTACATCAGAGCTAAGCTCGGAATGCCACAGTTTTTAAGTTTGGAAGCACAAAGTCTTTTACGAATGCTCTTCAAAAGAAATCCATCAAATCGTTTAGGTAAGTCACCTGTGTTTCTGCTAACAGTTGACTAGAAAATACTAGACCATGGGTTGTTGAATTTTAATGGAAACAAACTGTCACCTGAACGGTAATCATCATAACTGGTCTGTTGCAGGAGCAGGTCCTGACGGAGTGGAGGAGATCAAACGACACACATTTTTCTCCACCATTGATTGGAATGTAAGATTCAGTTAACCCACACTAGCACACTACTCTTAGCCAAGTGCTCATTCTCCATTGCTTGAGTGTGCTGGCCGGCCAGATGGTGTGCCAGATCAAGCTGTGTTTGATGATGTTTAATGATCACTTGATCACATCATTTATGTTTGTTTAGTGGTTACACATACACTATATGGGCAAAAGTATTGTGACACCTGATCATTACACTAGAAGGAACTAAAATGATGTCACATTCCAAATACATAGACATTGACATGTAGTTGGTCCCCCCTTTGCAGCTATAATGGCTTTCACTCTTCTGGGAAGGTTGTCCACAAGATTTTGGAGTGTTTCTGTGGACATTTTTGCCCATTCCTCCAGTAGAGCATTTGTGAGGTCAGTCAGTGATATTGGATAAGAAGGCCTGGCACGCAGTCTCCGATCCACTTCATCCCAATGGTGTTTGATGGGGTTGAGGGCTCTGTTCAGGTCAGTCATGTTCTGACACACACAACTCATCCAACCATGACCTTGCTTTGTGCTCTGTGTCACAGTCATGCTGGAATAGAAAAGGGCCTTCCCCAAACTGTTCCTTTAAAGTTGGAAGCATATCATTGTCCAAAATGTCTTGGTATGCTGAAGCATTTCCCTTTAATGGAAGTAGGTGGCCTAGCTCAACCCCTGAAAAACAGCCCCATACCATTATCCCTCCTCCACCAAACTTTACACTTGGCACAATGCACTAACGTAGGTAATGTTCTCTTGGCATCCGCCAAACACAGACTCACCCATCAGGCTGCCAAATGGAGAAGTGTGATTTGTCACTCGACAGAATATCTTTCAACTGCTCCAGAGTCCAGTGGTGGCGTGCTTTATTCCACTCCATCCGACACTTGGCATTATACTTGGTGATGTGAGGCTTTCATGCTTTCATAGCTGCTCAGCCATGGAAACCCGTTCCATGAAGCTCCTACAGTTTTATTAATGCCTGTGGAAGTTTGGAACTCTTCAGCTATGGAATCAGCAGAGCATGACCGACTTTTATGCACCAATGTGCCTCAGCACGCTCTGTGATTTTACGTAGTCTTCTGCTTTGTTGCTGCTGTTCCTAAATGACTTATTGCAAAGGTGGCATCCTATCACAGTACCATTCTTTAATTCACTGTGCTCCTCAGAATGACCCAATTTTTTTCACAAATGTTTGTAAATGCTGACTGCATGACTAGGTTTTTGATTTTATACACCTGTGGCAATGGGTCTGATTGAAATGCCTGAATTCAATAATTAAGAGATGTGTCCCAATACTTTTGTCTATATAGTGTAAGCAGAGATTGTATTATTATAGGCAGATGAGAGGGTCTGTATCTCTTACCATTGGAGAAAGCGTAACGGCTAACTTGGATCACGTGCGGCACCTCTCAGCCTATCGTATAATGGCATTGACACCAGTTCCTGCCTTTCAAAGTTTTATGACGGGCAGTTAGTTTACGTCAAACAGTTTCTTGTGGATTAGCACGCTGGTCTTGTGAATAAATGTTTTATATTTGGTGTTATATCCATGTACAGTAGGACTCCATTGTTTGTGGAATGTGCTTTAATGAGTGGAAAAAAACGCGAATATCTCTATTAGCTGCAAAGTTCACTGTAGGGCACATCAAACCACATTTAAGAGTACTGAAAAAACTTAATTGTAATTTAATGCATATTTAATTCATTAATTATATGTATGTGTAACACAATAATTAAATTATTCATTTTTTCTTTATTCAGTATAATGCATAATATCAGCGTCATGTGCATACATGCAGTTATAATAGTCATTACTATTCAAGTCTTATTATAACTGGTAAAACCTGAAAGCCAAAGAAAACATTGATATTTTCTACTTTCTTTATACAAACTACAATATCACTCAATATTACTATTAAATACTGGGGTAATGACGTAAATGAGTCCTACCTGTCGCAACATTCCCTACTCTGCCTTCTCTTATAAAATAACCTTTTTATCATAGTAAAATCTACATAGCATTCCCAACAAATGTATTGTTTAGCGTAAAACATGTTGAAGATTAGCAGACAGGCAGTCGATTCATTAAATGATAAGCTGTTTCCTCACAAAAGCAGTTTATTCAGTGTAGTGAAGCCTCTTCTCCAATGACATCCATTAAAAAAAACAAACAAAAAAAACAGCCCCTGGTCTCCTTTCCTGCGTACTGGCAGCCACAGCATTGCGCTAATGGTTGCAGGCTTGTCATCTAGTGGCTTTGGTGTAAGTTACTGTTGTAATTAATGACTAACATGAATGTATCAGTATATTAGATTACATCGCTAATAGCAAATAAGGATAGATTTGAATAGGAAGGGTTAGCAGTAGTAGATGCTTTGAAGGATCAGGCTTTACCTTTTTGTGTGTCAAGTGGAATATATTTTATTGGAGTAGCATGTATTTTTTTTGTGTGTGTGTAGAAATTGTACAGAAGAGAACTTCAGCCTCCATTCAAACCTGCTGCAGGGAAACCAGATGACACTTTCTGCTTCGACCCAGAATTCACAGCCAAAACTCCAAAAGGTATGATGGAGAATGTGTTCTAGAGAGATTACATGGGAGCTAGTCAGTGCTGACACATGTGACACATGTGACACATGTATCTGCTAGCAGTACTATGATGACTTGAGTTGTATTTGTGTGTTTCTTGTGAGCAGATTCTCCAGGCATTCCCCCCAGTGCAAATGCTCACCAGCTCTTTAAAGGCTTCAGTTTTGTTGCTCCAGTCTCCCTGGAGGAAAGCAAAAGTGCCCCACTAGCCAACATTCTCCCTATAGTACAGGTAATTCACAATATTTCTAATTCAGTTAATATGAATTGAATATGAATAAGTTAATATGAATTGTTTATATTTTTTTGTAAGTGTATATAGATGTATATACAGTACCTGTCAAGACTTATATCTATATATTCAGTATTTACATTTATATATTCAGACTTCTAACTATATATTCAGGATTTATATTTATGTATTCAGAGTTATAACTATATATTAAGGATTTATAAACCTATTCAGACTTAAAACTGTATATTCAGAATTATATTTTTATATTCAGAGTTTTAACGATATATTCAGGATTTACATTTATATATCCGGATTTATAACTCTATATTTAGTTACATTTATATATTCAGGTTTATAACTATATATTCAGATTTACATTTATATATTCAGAGTTATAACTATATATATATATAATATATTTATAAACATATTCAGACTTATAACTATAAACATTATAACATTTATAATGTTTCAAGTAAATTTTCTTCTTCAAAGAATATTAAAAAAAAGACACCGTACTGCGGTTTTCACGCTACAATAACCATTTTCAGCTGTAATTATAAAAATAAGCTTCTTGAGCATTATAAAACAATTACCAGTGAAGACAGAGAAAATGGAACTTCATCACAGGAAAAAATAAAATTAAAAATAAATGTAGCCTTGGTGAACATCATAATCTGCTATCACAAACAAAAAATCATGCTGATATCAAATTTTGATTGGTAGCATATATATATATAAATGTATGTATATAGATTTTTAAGGCATTTGTGTGCTGTGTCAGATGCATGGTGGCTCAGCTCAGTTTTGTGACATGTACGAGTTGAAGGAAGACATCGGCGTGGGTTCATACTCCATATGCAAACGCTGCATACACAGGGTCACCGCCATGGAGTTTGCTGTGAAGGTGAGACATGACACCCCAAAATAATAATTTCTGATGTCTTAATGAGTCTGTTCTAGAAGATACTGTTGAACACAACTTTCACATGAACGTGTATGTCCATGCTTTGTTCTGGTGTAACTTTTTTACTGTGATGTAATAGATTATTGACAAAAGTAAGCGAGACCCATCGGAGGAGATTGAGATCCTAATGCGGTATGGGCAGCATCCCAACATCATCACACTGAAGGATGTGAGTGACATGATTCTGATTTCAAACTTTTCAGCTCTGTGTTAGTGTAACTAAGGCATCATTGTGTGTGTGTGTGTGTGTCACTCAGGTGTATGACGAGGGTCGTTTCGTGTATCTCGTGACGGAGCTCATGAAAGGCGGTGAGCTGCTGGATAAAATCCTTAGGCAGAAGTTCTTCTCTGAGCGAGAGGCCAGCGCTGTGCTGTACACTATCACCAAAACTGTGGACTATTTGCACTGCCAGGGGGTGAGACACAGACCCATATTCTACAGTCCTGGCACTTCTTATTTAATTTTTTTTTTTATTTGTTTACACATCATGTGTTTTCGTTTTATGAAAAAAGTGCAGATTTGACATTTTGATAACTCCATTCAAGTTGAAATCAAGTTTTATTTGCAAGTTTTATGGCAGATATTAGTGCCACTTTTAGTGAGCCTGACTGCACGAAAATATTGAAGTTTTTAAGACTTATTAGGTCTCCTAGTTGTCACTGGCCCCCTTGTTGAGAACCACTGTTTTAGACCTCTTCATTTTTTATCTTAAAAATGTAATTGATCCATATCACCCAGCCCTGTTTACAAGTTTAAATCATTTTAAGCCATTAGAATGAACTGGTGTTGTGACAGGCTGTGTTCCTGACGCAGGTGGTGCATAGGGACTTGAAGCCCAGCAACATCCTCTACATGGACGATTCAGGAAACCCTGACTCCATACGCATCTGTGACTTTGGCTTTGCCAAGCAGCTGAGAGGAGACAACGGACTGCTGCTGACACCCTGTTATACCGCCAACTTCGTTGCTCCTGAAGTGAGGAATCAACTGCTGCGCATATACTTAATGTCCAGAACATGTCCTGAACTGAATTGACTGGCTTTGTCTGTTGTGTTGTAGGTATTGATGCGGCAGGGTTATGACGCTGCCTGTGATATCTGGAGTCTGGGAGTCCTGCTCTACACCATGTTGGCGGGGTCAGTTTTTATCCCTTTTTTTATGATGTTATCGAAAAAAGTGAAAATGCATAAAAAAGTTTAAGTAAAAAAAAAAAAAAAGTTTTGAGCCACCCAATCAGCCCAACGGCGGTTTCCCACAGGACGGGGAAGGTTTCTTGCGCGTTCTGTCTTTTCAGTGTGGCAAAATAGTTTCATTCAAAATTTAACTTTTATCTGACTCCATTTTATTATGACCTCAAATTTAGGGTAGAATGCCTATTTATCATTGACCATTTATATGATAATTTATCTAGACATTTGATTATTCTACTTAACTCATTACTCTTATTGTACTCGTTCATTTGGATTCCTATAACGCTTTGAGTCTCGCACCGGCCGGTCATGCGATCTCTTACTCACTATCTCGTCAGTCTTGGTCATTAGACAGAGGCGATGACTAATATTCTAGAGGCCGTACCCACTTGGCTCTTTCTAGAATACGTTTATTTAGTCCCCATAGATCTGAACACACCGAATTAAGGTAAGATTACTTTTAACTAGAGGCCATGACCAGTACCATAAAATCAGGCTGACCAATATAGCTACCTCTATTGTTAACTTTACATACACGCAGTGGTTTACCCACAGACACTTAGTTAAAATAATCTTACCATAATCAGAGGTTGAGGCCCACCCTGTCTAGCAACACTCTGTTGCTCTAAAAGGAAAAACCATTATTAGCCTACACAGTCTAAGTATACTTAACTAATGCCACTGTGCTAGTCAGAGCTCTAAAATATCAGTTGGTGTGCTCCACTGCTCCACTGCTCCAGATTTGTGGGGTTATGTACTTAACGTAATCTACTAGAGTCAATAATTTCAGAGTAAGTCAGTATAAAATCAAATGTAACAATTTATTATCAAGCCAATTATATAATCAATTCAAAGATGATCAATACAAAACATCAAATGCTCAGAAACGGAGTAAAAGATGAATACCTGACATTAGGCAATGTGGGCTGATCTGATTACAGAATCGTGCCCTGAGTCTCCTGCAACATCTCTTTAAATACTCAGACTAAGACAGAAACTTCCTTCAAATGGAAATGTGAGTTCACAATGGGAATTTGCATTAATCAGGGTCCTAGACTGAGTAGTTTACACCTTTTGGGGACAGAAGGCCATTTGCATGAAAGACCCTGTGAAGGTGGACACACCCATTACAGAGAGCAAAATATCTCTAAAATCTTAACTTTATTAACTTCTGGTTTACTTCTGTGGGAACAAGACGTTTGTACCAGTCGCAATGAGACATTTCAAATTATACCAAACATGTATAGTGTTGTATGATAACCGTTCACATTAAACCGTTTAGATTTTGCTATAGGCTATTCAAAAATGTGTGCTGTTGTATCTGCCATTTTATTTTTCTGGTTTACTTTAATAAGACTGTAAATTTAAATAATTTATGCTAGGTAATATTCATTTTGAAATGAGAGCAATCGCTGTCTATTCAGAATGGAATTAAACGTTTTAACTTGCAGTTTTATGAAATAAAAAAAAAATCAAATCACAAAACTTACAAAAACATGGATGAATGATGCTTGAGGGGCGAATCTTATTTATACCACAGCAATGTAATTATCACAGCATCAATACACAATCTGGCACATTACAGCAGTCATCTGAACAGTCTTTTCTGTTTTCATGAAAAAAATGTATTAATGTCTTTGCTTTGATCTTTTATTTTTCTGTGTAGATACACACCCTTCGCCAACGGACCCAATGACACACCAGAGGAGATTCTGTTGCGCATCGGCAGTGGAAAATTCTCCCTGAGTGGAGGAAACTGGGATTCTGTGTCAGACTCCTCAAAGGTAGCAGAGGAATCCTTTTAAAAGGACAATTAGCTCCATTTTCTTAGTTATGATGCATTCATGTCAGAATTATGAAGATTCAGAATTTTTTCTGGTCTAAAATTTATATTACAGATACAATATTTGAACTTTAGTTACTTTAAATGCAATCTCTATAATGTTTGTTGTTTTTTTAAGTCCTTAACTAGTAAGTATGAGTGGTTTGAAAAGCTTTGATTTGAAAAGGTTTGAAATTCATTTGGTAAAGGTGTGGGAACCCTATACATGGCTTGTCAAGCAGAAATGTGATACTGCAAAACTCCTGCCATTTTGGTTGTTTTATGAAATCACAACAGTCAAGTAAGAAAAGTTTCATAAGCGTATAGAATATATAAAAAATATCAAATAAAATGCAACATAAAATATAACAAAATACAGCAGTGCAATATTCTATGATATCCAAATATATATGATTTATCCATTATAAAATGAAAATGCAGCGTGCCTTAATTGAGAGCCATTGGGGCAAAAACTCATTCTTTCCTTCTTGTTTTTGTTACATTAAATAAACCTTCAGTTAAACCTGCTTCAGTTCAGCAACTAGTAAGTCAGGGTGTGCAAGCATCTGTTCTTCTTTAACAGGGGGTTTGTGAAGTAGCAAAGTAGTAAAAGTATAAATCCTTTACATTAAACATAGCCTGTGAATCCTTTATGTTTGTGTTATGTTATGTTTGGATTCACTTTCCTTCATAAACCATAACATTCTAAGTGAACATTCAAACACAATAAATTCTTTATTGGTATGCATTCTAAAACAGCATTCTATGCATGTGTCGAGCCTGTCAATCAACATTAGACCTACACCCTCAGGCTGAAAAGCGTAGAAAGTCCATTTGCGTGTTCAGCAATTTGAATGTAAAACGTACAAATCCTAATTAATCCTAATTATATATTAATTATATAGCTTAAAGTGTTAGTTCACCCAAAAATTAAATTTGTCACTAAGTACTCACCCTCATGTCGTTTCAAACCCATAAGACCTTCGCTAATCTTCGCAACAAAAATTAAGATATTTTTGATGAAATCCAATAGGTTTTTTTATCCCCCATAGAAAGCAACCGTAATTACCGTCATTCAAGGTCCACAAAAGTAGAAAAGACATTGTTAAAATAGTCAACGTGACTACAGTGGTTCAACCTTTATGTTATGAAGTGACAAGAGTACTTTTTGTACGAAAAAACAAAACAAAAAGAATGACTTTATTCAAGAAATTCATCTCTCCCCTGTCATTATCCTACGCTGTTTACGTTCAACGCTTCCGGGTTCTACGTCAAAAGTGCTACAAGTCTACAAATTTAGGAGTCTGGCCCACCTAAATTTGTGGCCAGGAGTCGCTACTGCTTAGAGGCCTTCATGACACCATGTACGCTGGAACATGATTTTGATCTGATGGTGCTCTTGTGTTCATATAAGCCTTACGTACTCCACTATTGTACTGTGAGTCTGTTACTTTCTTTCTACTGTGACCTGAATCAACACGCACATTTGTAATACATACAAACCGTAACGTTTGTTACATTTATTCAACTTGGAGCAGATATAGGTATCCTTACTGATGTTGCACATTTTGTTCCACAGCATGCACTTCTCAAGACTTACTTGAAGATCTAGTTTAGAAGGAAAGAGTATCACATGTTCTCTTCTACAGGGTATCTTTGGGCACTATTGTTGTAAAATTTTGTTCACATCAATCCAGTTGTTTTCTTGAGCTACATAATTGTACATAATATAACAATCTATAGTGGTTATTGCATTTGATTGGATGTCAATAGCACTAGTTCAGATGAGCACATTCATTTAAACTAAAGCTAATAAGGGCCAGAATTTTTGCTGAATAAACTTGAGTTTGTTGATCCTTGAACAACATTCCTGTTCAAAAACATAGTCCTAACCCTGTCCCTACCCCTGAACCTGATGTTTGTAGAAGCCCCTAACCCTTGTTGTAAGCCTAAACTTGTCTTTAACGGTAAACATATCCCTATACCTATCCCTAATATGATTGGTTGATTAGAAATGTTGTTGCAAGATCAACAAGGTTGTTGATCCAGGAACAGGTTCTACAAGGAAAAATCACGTTCACCATTTGTATGGTGGTTTGAGTGCTTTTCAGGAGCAGTGTACAGAAATCCCATCAGTATCTGGACACACTCTGGGTTTTTTAAGCAAGTGGAACTTTTGAGACATTGTGTGTTCACAGGACCTGCTGTCTCATATGCTGCACGTGGACCCTCATCAGCGATACTCAGCAGAACAGGTACTGAAACACTCGTGGATCGCCTGCCGGGACCAGAACCCACACTTTCAGCTCACGCGTCACGAAGCACCTCATTTGGTCAAGGTATGGCTTGAGTTTCTTTTTGATTCCATGCCCGGTCTTTAGATCGAAGTGCTGCTTGAGTTTGACGGTGTCTCTCGTAGGGAGCGATGGCTGCCACATACTCTGCATTGAACCACAAGACATGTAAGCCGGTTCTGGAACCCGTAGCTGCCTCCAGTCTAGCTCAGCGCAGGAACATGAAGAAGCTGACGTCTACAGACATGTCCTGAAGCGCGTGATGTGCCCATGCTTGTCTCCAACGGTTGGCATTTCCTCTCGAGTTCTTGTACGTGATGCTTCAGGGAGTGCACGACATTTTGAAGGAAACGCACGAAAGCCCCTCTGTTTCTCTCTGGTAGAGTGAAAAACACCAGCTCCATTTCTCCATAGTGTCTGAAGTGTTTCACGCATTAGCGAGCCGTTCGAATGTTCTTGCCCAATGGAAACCCAGATTTCATGAAGAAATGTCTAGGTCATCAAGTGCCTGTTTTTAGGACCATTAAGAACATATGACATTCAAGTCCTTTTCCTCAGACATCCTATAACTGGTGTACAGTAATGAATATCATCAGGGGTTTTTTTGTTTTTCATTAAATTAAATATGTGGTACTTCTAAATACTTTAAAGTTGAAATGAAACTTGTATTTCCACATTAAATGTATGAGAAGGGGATAGGATTTGTTTCTCTCTGAGAATTGGGGAAAGGAACCTTAAATGTGCTTAAATGTCAAGAACGTTACTGTGCAAACCATCTTAAGGGTCCTAAAAACTGGCTTGTTTTTCTTTATACAAGATATAATGATGACCTGCACATTATCCATTTCTAAGCCACTTTTTGTCCTGTTAGTGTTGCGAACCACATGGCATTACCTCAGACGCACTCAGTGTTATGCGTTTCTTTAGCTCGATGTATTATAAAGTCATTCATTACGTTTGTGTGGAACCTTGAGCACATTTGCACTGAGGCTTGGCAGGTCGTTGCTTCTGCGAGACGTTTCCTCTCCCTCCATCTGTTCCCGTCTCAGACCGCTCTTTGCCTTTTGTTGAATGGGTAGTACATGAGCAAAAGGTGAAGAAATAAATCTATATTTATAAAATCGAATGAGGTGAATGAATGTAGATGAGATTGAATCCATGAAATCACATCTCTCTGCTCCAGATGGAGGGAAAAAAATATTCCATAAAACTTTTTAAAGACATTGTGGAAATTGTATCATATTGTATTTATTTCACTTATTTTTAAAATTTTATTTTTTCTTTCAGGTGATGTACATATTGACATTAAAGAACATTATTGACATGATGTTTTTTTTCATGTGTGTGTTAATTCAGCCAAACAGGATCAAACAGAAATTTGTAGAAATACCTTTTGATTTGTCAAACATCTGATGCAAGTCTCTTATGCAGGCCAATAATCATGCTGCGTTAGATTTTTTGTTTGTTTGTTTTGTGTTCTCATACAAAAATGGCTACAATTATGACAAACAAGAAGCATGCAATTACACAAAAATAATTCCAAAACCAGGACACACGCCATGTCCAGGAGTATTTGGACACCCCTTATTACAGGGATGGACAACTCTGGCCCTCAAAGGCCACTTTCCTGCAGAGTTGATCTCAAACCCTATTCAAACACTTGAAAAATCTAACCAAAGCTTGAGAATTACAGGCAGGTGTGATTGATCAGGGTTTGTGCTAAACTCTTTAGGACAGTGGCCCTCTAGGACCAGAGTGGACATTTAGCAAAAAAACAACAACAAAAAAACAAAGAAGAAAGTCATAAAGGTTTGGAACATGCACGTGGGTGAGTAAATGATGACAGTTTTGTGAGTGAGTGAGTGAGTGAGTGAGTGAGTGGGTGGGTGGTTGGTTGAGTGATTGGAACTATCCATTTAATGTTAAGCCATACACCATACAATAACGTAATAGTCCTTGGCCACTGGCCCTCCAGGACTGGAGTTGCTCATCCCCGTTTTAGAGAATTGTATACTATCAACTTTGTTGCAGCAGTTTTGTAGAGGGTCCTGTTTTATTCCAGCATTACAACAAGGTGCACAAAGCGAAATCCATACAAAAACTGTTTTTTGAATCTGTAACAGTTACATAAAAAAGGAGATAGAGGTAGCAGGCAGCTCTCACAACAAATTGTAAAGAAAAAAATAGTTTCAACTAAAAGAAATTGGTTTGTAAATAAACACAAAGCTTAATAAGTGTGCCCAGTTAAGTACTGGAAAGAGGAAAAATAATCTCTTTTGGTCTTTCCAACAACAGCACAATCAAATGAATCACCTACAACTGCTGTCATCCTGTGAAGAACAAATGACAGGGCCTTCCCACACCCCTCTAGAAGTTAAAGTTAAAGGGTTAGTTCATGATGAAAAGTCTGTCATTGTTTACTCGCCCTCATGTTGTTCCAAACCCGTAAGACTATTGTTTATCTTCGGAAGATATTTTTTATGAAATCTGATTTCTGTACCTTCATAGACCACTATGCAACCACCACTTTGACACTTCAGAAATTTCATAAATTCGTAAAATAATCCATATTGAGCAGTTTAATCCAAATTTTCTGAAGAGACGATTGCTTTATATGATGAGCAGATTTAAGTCTTTTTAAGAATATTATTTGTCTGCTTTGCTGTTGGAAATCAGTGTAGCTGAAATCACTCAGGTGTTCTGTGCAAGTGAATCCTTAAACCTTGTGATAATTTTAAATTGTGAATTTATATTTGTTAAAAGTAAAAAAAAACAAAAAAAAAAAACATTGTTTTCAGCACTGTATGCCTTTTACAACCAGCGAACATGGAGAATGTTGAATAGTCTGGCTCGCAACAGGGTAAGTTAACACATTATATGGATCAAAACACCAGCACAGGTTACAAATGTATCTGTGGACAACATATTTATTTAGGCTACAGGTTTATGTCAGATGTTACGGGCAGACGTATTCACATAATAACTATGAAATACAGTTTTAAAGCATCGCAAGGTACAAAGGAAAAGCACAAAGAAATGAAACCAATGTTGTATAGTCGTACGACTAGTAAAAAAAAAAAAAAAAATCCATTAAACCTGCTGAAAAACAAGGAGCAGGAACTAAAATTCTTAGTTCCACGCGCATGTGCAGTGAATAAATCAACGGTCCTTCGTCAATGATTCCTTATTTAAACACTTCACTCCTTGGCCATCTTATAGGTAATGCACAAGAGTTCAAAAGGACAGAGATCAAAGTCCCCGTTTATCAATACAGGAAGATGATGTAAAGCATATAATCTAAATCGTTAAAATTACAGTTGATGGACAGAAATAAGGATTTTCATCAAGCCTAACCTTTCTCAGACGATTCCTGCACACAGATACAGATATGATGCGATATCATCCTTTGTTCTTTGGCTTCTGTTTGTGTTTCGTTCACATCAGTGGATCACAGGTAAATATAAAGGTTATATTGCATTGCAACCAATGGACGTAACACGTATTCACATAAAGAGTCTTGTTACAGCTGCTTTTGCTTTCAAAACTGTTCAAACTAACTTTGCTATTCAGAACGCTTTCAGACCTGTCGCAATACCAGACGAGGCTTATTTCGCTGAGCCATTTGACGCAAGAAGTCTAGACAGGTTGGTTTCGGAAACCCGAAAGTCTCTGACTGACAACATACATACTATAGGGGGAGACCGGGGATGAAAGTAACACTTTTTGTATAAGCATCAGTAACTCAGTGGTTGTTTGAGATAGATCTCTCAAACTTTGATACACAGTAACTACATTTGACTACTACAAATAAAAATCACTTGGACATGTAGGCTTCCAGAATCAGAGTACACAGAGTTAATGTCAAATACAAAAAATTAGGCCTAGATGAAGAACAAAGAATAATCACTTTTGAATAAAGTGAACAATTAAAAGTGACACAAAAAAAAAAAAAAACAAAAAAAAAAACATAGTATTTCTTTAAATTTGGACTTTAAATTTAAATTCTTTAAATTTTTCTTTAAAGCACACATTTTATCATGTGGGTTTGAAGTTAGCATGAATGCAAAGCATCAAATTGAGAGAAACTGCTACTTTATGCAAGTCAAATAATTGTCCTTCCTGAATTTTTTTTTTCTCCATAAAATCTACAATGTTGCTCACAGTCACATGAAACTTCTCCTGTCAGCTCAAAAAGGTGATGGAAGTGTATGATGTTGGTGACATCACCGCTTTATTCTGACTTGGTAAACTGACAGTGTTACAACTGATACCATGTTACAACACTCCCCAGTCTCCCCTATATATGGGTGTTTCTGCTACTATGGGCACTTTAAAGTCCCAGCAGTAAAATTTTAGATTTAGGTTAAAATTTGTCATATGATGATTGATAAATATAAACCCAGTGTCCCACAACTGTGTTCTCAATGCTGAAATATGCAAATAAGCGAATTCTTTGACAATATGACTTTATTTCAAATGAATTTTGTTTCATATAAATACCAAATGTGTGGGAAGCTATGAGGACTGCGATGAGGTCACTCGTATTGGCATCATTCTCAAAAAAAAACTAAAAACTAGATAATTCATAGACTTGATAATATAACTTGCGTCTTTGGTTTAGAAAACCTAACGTGTTTGTTTATTGCTCATTTATATGCTTTTTTTTCATCTAAATACACCTGTCCCACACTTTTGAGTCTCTACCGCAACTGGATTTTTTTTTTTAATAAGACATTTGTTCGAAGCCAAACAAATCTTGTGTCTATGGAAACAGAAATTAACACATGAGCACATGGCTGACAGATTGGGCAACCCACATTAGGCCACTCACAAGATCCAGAAAAATAAGATAAAGATCATCTTTTCTTTTGAAGTATTTATTGTGTGTTCTTACCATAAAGCACAGTAATTGTGTATTTTAAACTACATTTTAAAAATAAGTTTACTGTTGAATACATCATGTGTATATGCAGTATAGGTGCTAAAAGTCAAAACAAATGTATCAGACCTTGCTAGCTGCCAGTTAGCTGCCACAAAGGCATTGCCTCAGCCTCCAAATTTCCCCATATCTCAATCCGATTGAGCATCTATGTGCTGCAATTGGCAGCATGACGGGAACCTACATGATATTACAGGGCTCCAGACTGTGACTAAATGGTCGCATTTTGCAACCTTTTTTTCTGCCAGTGGCACTAAATTTTGTTAGAGGTCGCACTGGTGCATTGCACAACTGATAAGAGCTGCTTATATTTTTGTTTCATAAGAGAAACATTGTAATGTGGCAGAAATTTTGAGAGTGAAATTAAGGACTAAAGGAAGGAATAAATTAAGGAATATTAAGGAATAAAGGACTTTTTAAAGTGCTTAACACTTTTTCCAGCACTTAAAAACTGTAAATATTATCCAATTTTAATGTTATTTTTATTGTAATGATTTGTAAAACTAAAAGTTTAAAGATGAAGAAAAACTAACACTTATAGGCAAACAAACACTTAAAGGTGCCATTGAATGGAAAATTGAATTTACCTTGGCATAGTTGAATAACAAGAGTTCAGTACATGGAAATGACATACAGTGAGTCTCAAACACCATTGTTTCCTCCTTCTTATGTAAATCTGATTTGTTTAAAAGACCTCCGAACAACAGGCGAATCTCAACATAACACCGACTGTTACGTAACAGTCGGGATCATTAATATGTACACCCCCAATATTTGCATATGCCAGCTCATGTTCAAGGCATTAGACAAGGGTAGGACGTCTGGATGTGCACAGCTGAATCATCAGACTTTATGCAGGTAAGCAAGCAAAGACAATAGCGAAAAATGGCAGATGGAGCAATAATAACTGACATGATCCATGATAACATGATATTTTTAGTGATATTTGTAAATTGTCTTTCTAAATGTTTCGTTAACTATGTTATGTTGCTAATGTACTGTTAAATGTGGTTAAAGTTACCATCGTTTCTTACTGTATTCATGGAGACAAGAGCCGTCGTTATTTTCATTTTTAAACACTTGCAGTCTGTACAATAAACACATCTTCATTCTTTATAAATCGACTCTAACAGTGTGTTAGCTTTAGCCACGGAGCACAGCCTCAAACTCATTCAGAATCAAATATAAACATCCAAATAAATATTATACTCACATGATCCGATGTATGCATGCAGCATGCATTACGAACATTTTGTAAAGATCCATTTTGAAGGTTATATTAGCTGTGTGAACTTTGTTTATGCTGTTTAAGGCAGTCGCAAGCTCGGGGGCGGGGAGCGCGAGGATTTAAAGGGGCAGCAGCGCATTTATAATTATGCCCCAAAATAGGCAGTTAAAAAAATTAATAAAAAAAAATCTATGGGGTATTTGAGCTGAAACTTCACAGACACATTCAGGGGACACCTTAGACTTATATTACATCTTGTGAAAAAACGTTTTAAATGAAATTACCCAGAATTACACAGAAAGCAAGTAAAGAGTGCTCCTTTTATAATCACTGAAGGTCGATTCAGTACATTTAATAAGAGTAAAATATTTACATTTTTCCCTATAAAAATGTTTTTGCACGTTACTGTTAATAAATTAATTTTATCTGCATCTCAATTCAAGCTCAGCTTTTTCTGTCAAATTTCCAATGAATAAACGTGATATTATTAGTAACTACATGTATTATTTCAAAACAATATTAATATGATTAAATTACATTTATTATTTAAAAAAACAGTGCCACCTTCTGTAGAACTCTCAAAATGCTCTCAAATGTACTGTAAGTCTGGAGCCCTGTATTAGGCGGGTGGTTTTAATCCTATGGCTGACAAGTGTATATTGCAAATACTAAAGACACAATATGTATTTTTTTGCCACTAGAGGTCGCCTATTCAAAACAAAGGCGTATGACACGAGATTGAGTGTGGAACTTTTTATGCCACAGACGCCACTTCAGCTTCTTCCGGTCAAGCCTATGTGGGGTAATAGCGCTGTTTTATCATATTAGATACTTTTGAGTGTGTTGAAAATGATGTTATAACGTTTCTCTGTGCGTTCGCTCTGCGGCTGCTATGAGACACTTGCACACTGTAGTAAGCTAGGTTGATATTAGAATGTCATATTAATAAATGCTGGATGGCTTGTGTTGCTAAATGGAATGCAATTAATTTTAAAACATATTGTATGACAGAGAAAATTCTGTATTACTATTACTAAAAATAAAGCTGCATTTGATTATGCTATGTTAGCCACTTGACAAAATAGTGTTTTTGTCTGAGGCATGGTAAATCATGTTCACGGAAAAAAAAAGAGATTTAACGAGATTTAAACAATAAGACTAAACGTTTTGAGCTATATAACAATGATTAGTTTTCTGTCTATAAATGTATCCAAACAGTTATTCCATGTCTAATAAAATGTATAATATATTAAAGCCTCTTTGGTGTTTCCATGGTTTTTACCAAAATAAAACCGGAAATCGAGTATCAGGTATGATGTCATTGATAGCAGGCGACGCATGGACACAGTCCATGTCATGGTTAAAATTGCTTATTTCTCTGGATTTACACATTGTTGGATATATCTGGGAAATCAAAACAAAATGCACACAAACTTGTAACTGCTCTTGATATACAAACATTGATGAACACCCCCCCCCCCCCCCAACTAACAATACCAAATTCATCTACAATAAGATGACAGAAAGAAATGCAGAGAGGTAATAATAAAAGACTCAGACAGATATGATGAAGAGTTATGGAATAAGAGCAGATAAGAGTGTCTCCAAAACAAAAAAAATCAGAGGACAAAACAATACTGAAGGCCTCAAATCAAATGTTAAGTTCATAAATGTATTATTTTTTTAACCATGAAAATCATTTTGACCCAGTCTTTACTGCAATACCTCTACTGTTTTTGACAGTTCCTTCTGTTTTGTCTGTTACTGTTTTCCTCTACCGTAGCCTGTTATTAAGGTTATTTACTTAACAACAGGCTGCGTAAGATTATTTACATGCGCCATTAACATTGTGTCATTACCAACACAAAATGTCATTACAGCTGCAATGTGTTATTTGAATTATTATACAGATTTTTATTTGAATTTAAAAATTATTTTAGCACTTAAGTAGAGATTTACACATTAAAATTATAATATCTGTCATAAAAAATATTTAATCTTTTGCATGTATGAAAACAATTGATATCTAAGGTTACTGTTTAAATTTTCCATGGCATAACGAAAATCGTAAAATCTAATGATTTTAATATCAGTATTTACAAAAATGCACAAATCTTGAAAATAACCATTTAAATGTCTTACATTTTCATAGAAATTAAAAAAGAAAAGTTAATAAAACTAATGTTATTGTAATGTTGCAGTAAGGACATATGGTAAGAAGAGATGAAAATTATGTTCCAGAAAGTCTTAATGACTACATGCAATTTTGTGTACATTTTTAAATGCATTACAGACTGTGGTGGAAATGAAAATTTAAAGGTTTTTTTATTATTATTATTTGGGAGAGTCAAAAGTGACCATAGTTGCAGAAGCACCCATATTAAGAGTATAAAACATTTGTTACGTTAGATGTGTTAATCACTGTTGTGTCTAGTTACTAAGTGTTGATTGTTCATTAACATCAAATGCTATTCCCTGTCTCCTTGTTTGCACTGAAGAAACTGGGTTTTGTCCAAAGTGGTGAAAGATGAGCAACTGAAACTTCTCAAATATAATGGTATATGCATTTTGTGAATATAAATTTGAATATTGAAACTTCTGACAAAACAATGTAGCAGTGTTGAAATGTGAGTTATACAGTCAGTTATTCGTTATAACAAAATAACCCCCTGAAGGATGATCCAGACATGATGGGGGTCTGAAGCAAGGGGTTTATTATGCAGTAATGACCTGCTGACTGTACTGTATAGTCTATTATCCTTCTTTTTACAATGCCACGTACCAAATACATGCCGATATGAAAAATCTTTATTTTATACAGGTGAGTGGGTTGTAGAGGAAACAAGTGAACCAAGATTTTTGGGAAACAGAGGCCTAGTCCTCAAATCCCCTGGTAGACACCACGCCATATCTGCATACCTGCGGGAAGTGTATTACTTTAAAGACAAACCTCTTTGCTTACAGTAAGATATTTTGATCATTCAGCCATTATCCTTAAAACACAAATTAAGTTGCTTGACTAAATCTTCTTTTGAAAACATCTGCAGGTATGAAGTTTTCTTCCAAAAAGTGGTTGATTGTGGTGGAGCCTACATTAAGTTGCTTTCTCATTCAGATGATCTCCGTTTGGTAATACCTACATTTCATGATACATAATACTGTTATGCACTGGAACAGGTTTAGCTTAGTGTTTTAAAACACTAAGGCCCGGTCTTACAGACAGGGCTTAGACTAAGCTAGGATTAGGCCTTAGTTCAATTAGAGCGTTTAAGTAGCTTTTATAAATGTACCTTGGAAAAAACATGACTGATGTGCATCTTGAGACAAAACAATGGCAGTGACATATTTTAAGATATGTCAGTGCGAGTTGCTTTTACTTAAAACAGCTCAAACATTTTAATCTAGGACTAGCTTAAGCCTTGTCTGTGAAACCAGGGGAATGAACAGTTTAATTAAATGAAACAAACAGTAAAGCAACAGACAGTCAAATCTTTACATTTTAACAAGATATTCACAATAAAAAAAAAAAACTGCTTTTTCTACAGACAGAATACACTGCCATGATAACAGTGTTGTCATTGTCATTTTAGAGCCAGTTCAGTGATGCCACCCCATACACAATTATGTTTGGTCCAGACAAGTGTGGCAGCACACACAAGGTACATTTCATCTTAAGTCATCGCAATCCCATCACAGGGACATATGAGGAAAAACACGCTCGGCAACCAGAAATGGATCTTAGTGACTATTTTATTGACCGGCGTCCACATCTCTACACTTTAAGTGAGTAGACAGTAAAGAAATACATGTTCAGTGACTTCATGTTCAAATCAATACTGTTATTTGCATCTGAAGTAAGTTTATACTCTAATAAACTAGACAGCATAATTTTTAATATCAAATCGTGTATGAAAAGTTTCTAATCTTGCATAATGACATCCTGGTTGCAGTTTTATTTTAGTGAATTTTTTCTTTTCAGACATATATCCTGACAACACTTTTGAAATCTTCATTGACCTGACACTTATTAACAAGGGCAATCTTTTGGAAGATATGGACCCACCAGTTGCGTCTCCTCACGAAACACAGGAACCTGAATACTCATCTAATGCTGCCTTAATGGATGGGTTTCAAACTTCCGACCTAAAGTTGGAACATGAAAGGTATGCAGATTTTTTGATATATAACAGTTTTTTATACACAACTAATCTGAGAGATGAGTTGTAATAGCTGTGGCAGTAGTGTTTTGAAACCTATTAAGTCTTCAGTCACGGATGAAGTCCCTAATTTGCACTTGGGGAGGAAACCAACATTTACTCTCATTGAACATTCAACAAGGGTGCTGTCTCTGACAGTTCTCTAAAATCTGATAAAGCTCTTCTTCAGAGAGCATTTAGAAGAATATTAGACACATTTTAGACTTACTTTTTGGAATATTATATATTTATTTATTTTAATTTAGAAGTGTTTAAGTAAAACAGCTGCAAGACCTTCCAAATTTTGAGTGAACAATGAAGTTGCATCAGCAAAATTTGTATAAGTATATCAACGTACCATATGTGAAATGAAACTTAATACTGATCATGCAGTCTTTAAGTAAACTTATTTGATTTGATTTGTTTTTAATTGAATTCAAAAGCTTTTTTTTTCTTTTGCAAGTTCAGAACAATTAGATTCACAATCAAATTTAATTTTGATTGCCCATGCATTATGTTGATTGTTAGGGACAAGAAAATTCATTATTTGTCAAATTCGAATGATGTTTTAATCATTTTTGACAGTATGAGTGAGTTTAATTTGTTGATCAATGGTTGATCTAGTTTATGATTTAATGCACTGAGCACTGCAATCACAACACTCTTCAACAGCAGAATGTTACTTATAATTCTTTAAGCTTAATTCCTAATCAAATTAGAATGATTTCTTAGTTTTATATCATTTGTGATTGCATTTTCTATAGATATGGCATCCCCAATGAGGAACACCGAACACAAGACAGGAACATAACACTACATGACTAGCACACTAACATAACAATACAAGTCAGAAGGGGTCAAACAACAGAGACAGTACAGCATGACAGTACAAGAAGTCTTTAGAATGAACAAGGGAGGGACAGGAGGGTTGAGCCAGGGAGGCTCAGGCAGGTCTGGAGTCCTAGCTGAGGGCAGAGCTGGAGGGACAGAACAGGAAGCTTGAGTGGGACCGGCAGCATAGTAAATTTGAGTGGGGCCAGCAGAGCAGGAAACTTGAGTGGGGTCGGCAGGGCAGAGGGCTTGAGCAGGACAGGTAGATCAGACTCTGACATGACTGGAATCAGAGTGAGGAAGGGGAGCCCCACAAAGAAGACTACACCAAGGGAGGCACAGCTGATGTAGTGGGCACTGGGCAGACCAGACTCTGGGACAGGACCAGACCAGACTCTGGGACAGTCTCTGTGGCTGTGACTGACTCTGGGGACTTCAGGGCTAGGGCTGGAGCTGAGGAACCCAGGAAGGATGTGTGTGTGGCCCAGACACACAGAAGGGCAAAGCCATAGCAGGAGAGAGTGGGTTCAATGGCCTCCGTGGCCATATCAGGGAGATTGGGCTGCTTGGTCACAGCCTCCGTGACTGTATCAGGGAGAGCGGACTGCTTGGTGATGGCCTCCGTGGCCATATCAGGGAGATCGGGTGGCTCTGTGATGGCCTCCGGGCCGGTAGCGGGCTGCTCTGTGGTGGCAGTGGGCTCAGGCTGGCAGACTGGTCCTTGGTCAGAAGAACCTGAGTGCATTTTCCAGGACCACTTGACCAGGTGAAACAGAGGAAGCCTTCTTCCTCTTCCTCCGTTTGCGAGGGCGAGGCAGTGGTAATGAGCTTACCACCTCTGGGGGCGCTTCAGTGTCTGTGGTCTCCTTTGGGGGCTCAGCAGCATCTTCGGTCACCTTTGGGGGCTCTGCAGCATCTTTGGTCGCCATGGGGGGCGCTGCAGCATCTTCAGTCACCACTGGGGCCTCAGGGGAAACTGCAGATGTCACAGCCATCACTGGAAGGGCTGCAGTGGGCTCAGCCACCTCTGAGCAGGTGGCAGATGAGGCAGACCTGTTTTTCCACCTCCCTCTTCCCGAAGAGGTCATCGAAGGACTGGGAATTTGGAAATTTGTGAGGGGAATTTGGAAATTTGTGAGGGGAATGGGAGGTGGGCCAAGAGGTGGATGGCCACCCTCTTCTCCCCAATTGTATACATACCCCACAAACCCCAGAAAGACGAAATCCCCAGCATTCGCATCTCCCAGACGCTGACGGGCTCGTTAAGGCTGCTGTTAAAAACGTCATTGAGCGCTGCATCGCTGATGTTGAGCCCCTCTGCTATAAACACAAACTGGTGAGCAAACTCCTTCACACCGGCACCCCCTTGCCGAAAAGAAAGGAGCTTGCTGCATTGATCCACCATCTGCTGAGCGGAAGGGCAAGGAGATGGGAAAAGGAAAACATTTTTCTGGATTGTTCTGTCAAGGATGTGGGTGAAGGGATGAAGCGAGGACTCAATTGCAAAATAATTGGCTTTTATTAAGAATAAAAAATAAAACAAAACACAAACAAAAACTACCCTGAAGGGAATAACATTACGAGCAGCTAGAATAGACTTGACTAGAACAAGGAAACACACAAGGGAACACTCAATGTATGACAAAGATCCAGCACAGGACTGCAAACACAAGGAGAATAAATAGGAGAGCAAACAAGAAAGGTAATGAGGAAGGACAGGTGGGGCAAATGAACCAATAATCGGGTAACAAGATGGGCGGGGTCAAGACAATAGACATTTTGATTTTCTGGAGTGAAAACGTATGCTTCATCTTTTGTGTGATGTACAATAAACTTGATAAAACTCATCAGTAAAGTTTTGGCCATCATTCGGATGGGGTCCACTACAACAGGTTTGTAATAATAGTGGATAAAAGCAAGATGACAACATAATTTATAACCGTAATTAAACTAAACTACACCTGTTCTGTCTCCAAGCAGCATATATTCTCTGGCTCTGTAGGCATCATTGTCTTCTTGAAAGTGGGCCAGGAGCATTAGCTCATTTGCAATTAAAGGGACACACACAAAAATGGCTTATTTTTGCTCACTCCCCAAAACTGGCTATTTTAACATACTATAAAAAATTATCTGCAGGGTATTTTGAGCTAAAACTTCACATACATACTCTGGAGACATCTTGTAAAAAGAGGCATAATAGTTGCCCTTTAATTCGTTTTTGGAAATCTACCGTTGAGGTAAAATAGCACAAAGTAAAGTATTATAAAGTGTGTGTATATGTATATGTATATGTATGTACATAAATATATATATATATATATATATATATATATATATATATTTATTTATTTAGTTAGTTAGTTAGTTAGTTAGTTAGTTAAATGTTGATAGCTGTGGAAATGCATAATCTGTGAAAAGGGGTCCATTCGTGAACAAAAGAATCATTTTCTTTTAAATTCTTGTTGAATTTGGAATTTTTGAATCATGGTGTAAATTTGATACAATAAGATGCTTTGAACACTAATTATCATATACATCATACCATTTGAGATATTGTGATTTACCCAAAATGTATTCAATATATGTGTAGTAACCATAAGTACATAAGTATGGTGTATTACCATAAGTCAGTCATTGAATATATTCAACATACTGTATGCATATTCTTGATTTTGTAAAGCAAAAAAGAGCTATATAAATAAACTTGGCTTATGTTTGTCCATTACAAGCCACTGGGCAACCAAAGTATTTTTTATCAATTTATAGTCATGTTTATGTGTATTTGTTTCCTCCTTTGAACAGGTCAGATGGCGTGGAAGGACACCGGAATGACTGTACTGAGGCCTCAGACTGTGAGCGCTCATCTCATCCTGCATTATCAAATCCAGCCTTTTCCAAGCCAAAGAACCAACCCAGCAGAAACCCTAATGATAAAGTAGGCTCGCACTCCTAAATATCTAATTTGCATTTGACATGTGCAGTACATCATTGTCTTTCTTTGGTTGTTGTGTTAGGGCAGCAGAGGAGAGCAGTCGTTCACAATAAGCCCTGTCGCTGCTGTAGGATTTGAGCTGTGGACCCTCACTGGAGATGTGATGTTTGACAACATCTTGCTCTGTGATAGTCTGGAAGTAGCCAGGCGTTGGACAGAAGACACATGGCGCCAGCCAGTAAGAACTAGGGCTGGGACGACACAGCTATCTCTCAATTTGATTCGATATTGCTATTTATGGTGTTTTTTATTTGCTTTTTGCCCTCCCATACCAGAACCATTTATAATTTTATGCGAATAACATTCTACTCACATTTTAGTGAGTAGAATGTGAGTTTTTGACTCTTATATATCAGTCGTTCATTATAAATTTGAAATGTAGAAGATATAATACATATAACTGTATGAAATGCAGAGTATATGTTAGATATATAGCCACCAGAGACATTTGGAGGGACAAGTCTCCCCAAAAATTAGGAATGGCCAAATTGTCCCTTAGTATTTGATATGATGCTTTTCTGCACTCCATTACACTCTGTTTGTTATTTGGATGACAAAAAGTTTTAAAAGATTTTAGGTTGCTCTGTCTCAACAGTCTAACAGTGTCAGTGTCAAAATGAGTGAGATGGCTATTCAAATCAAAGAAGGCGGGTATTACCGTTTACAGAAGAAGTACAACGCTTTAGTTTTACCTCTGAAAGAGTGCATGGAAAGTAGCAGCTAAACATTGATATTTAACTGTTTTACTAGAGGAATGCTCAACAACCGACAAGTAATATCCAGGGATGCAAGCAACTCAACTTTTTAAGAAATTTCACTGTTTTGAATGTAAATCATGGTATAATTTACATTTTATTTAGGTAACTCATAATTGAATGTGACGAGACAAGAAATGTTTTGAGTTTTCGACATATCAGATATCAATAAGAATTGAACGTGCAAAATATTATTTGCAAATAGTTTAAATTGATCAATTCACAACTGCTTATTTTATTATAAACTTATTCCCATAATCCTTTTAATATGTAATAATTAAATTAAAAAACCCATCCCCCAGGTGCGCTCATGGCCTATCACCCCCCCAAGCGCAAATGTGAAACTCTGCCTGTGATGGTATATGTTGTATATATCTGTAGATGTCTCTCCATCCGCCATTTTTCGCTTTCTTGTGTCCACTAGTAAGAGACGTGACATCACGTAATAATCACTGATACAACACATATCACCCTGCTGAAATAAAAGAGGTAACTTTCCTCCACCTCCTAAAATAAAACAATTTATTATGAATTAATATTGATTCTGGAATTAAAATAATAATTAATAATAAAAAAATTGTGATAGGTGAATCCATTTTTTCCCAGCCCTAGTAAGCAGCAGCTAAACAGTCCCATGATCCTTTAACTAACTAGTATCTGTGATATTTGGGTAGCTGAGTTGTCCTGCAGTGGTGACATGCTATACTCTGTCTTACACTATTTGAAACTGCATTTCTCATTTTCTTTCTTAATCTTTAAGTGTGCAGCTCTTATAAGCTCACATTAATGAGAACACATGCATTCATGATTATTCTTCTGACACACCCAATTAAAATGATCTAGTGAAGGCAAAATGTGAAGAAATGGTGACCAAGTCCAGGATAAAAGATACTTTTTCACTTACAATCAAGGAAATTTGGACCAATTTTTATGTTTTTAAATAATTAACAGTAAGCTGAACACATCTATTTAACATTGTCCTCTTGTAGCCTGGAATGATTGAAAAGCTGTTGGTGGCAACAGTCAAGCGGCCATGGCTCTGGGGTGTCTATGTGTTCACTGTGGGCCTTCCCATCATCCTCTTTATTAGTTTCATGTGGCCTAATAAGGTAGGTAAATAAATAAATAAATATTCAGAAAATAATATTAATTTATGATTTTTTTTCTCTCAATATTGTGTATGTGTGTATATTTTTTAGCGGTTTGGTCCACCAGATCAAGATTATTACTATAAAAAAACAGATGAGCCTCAGGCAGATAGACCTCAGGACATGGAGGAACACATCACTCCTAATGATGGTGAGAGTTGTTTACAGGACCTGCAAAACTGCACTGTGCTAGTAGTAGTCATAAAATTCACTACGTCTTTTTTTTTTTTTAAGGTGTAAATCAAACAAGAGTTGAGGCTAAAAGCAGAGCAGTCAAGAGGGCTCTAAGAAACTCAGACATAACAAGTTAACAGTAAGTATGATACAGACAGGGTGAATCTCATGTGCTGGTCACTTGTCGCCAAAAAAGATTGATTCTCATTTCATCTGTAATGTGGACAAACAGACCAGTTTAACTGCAAAAAATTAATACATTATGGTAGTATTTGCTATTGCCTTATACTGTCAGAATCATTGTATTACTGTTAAATGGGAGCTGATTACTGTCACATTAAGAATCACCACTGAGAATGATGAGCATTACAGTAAACTCAAATGTACAGGGTGCCACAGGTCCTTAAAAATTCTTAAGTTCACTTTTCAAAATGTATTTAAAAATTGCATTAAAATACTATTTATGGGGTCTTCATAAAATAACTCTTTTGTTTGTTTGTATTGACCAACACAGAAACTGATTGCATTCAGACTGAAACATTGAAGATTTAAATGTTATGAAGCTGTATTTCACCCTCTCAATTAAAACCAGTGTATTTAAGAAATAAATCATTTAGTGTGCATCATTTAGTGGAAAGTAGACATTAAGGAAAATTATCTCTCATTATGTTAAATAAACATGTGAATACATAAATTTGTTTCATAGGTGTTCATTTCTGTAGCATTTCTATTTGTATCACTTCCTAAAAAAAAATCTGATTACTTTATTAATAATCAAAATAATTGGCCAAATACTCAATCATCAAAATAATCAAAATTGAGAGACATTTTGAAGTTCCCTGTCCTTTTTATACTTTATATTTTAACACCCTTGCCCCCGGTTTCACAGACAAGGCTTAAGCAAGTCCTAGACTAAAATGCATGTTCGAGCTGTTTTAACTGAAAGAAACTTGAACTGACATATCTTAAAATATGTCAGTGCCATTGTTTTGTCTCAAGATGCAAACTAGTAATTTTTTTTTTTTTTCTAGGGTATGTTTATAAAATCTACTTAAATGTCCTAATTGAACTAAGGCCTAATCCTGGCTTAGTCTAAGCCCTGTCTGTGAAACTGAGCCCTTATGTATTCAATGCAGAATTTGGCACATATGCCCCCGGTTTCAAAGCATAAAGGGTTAGTTCACCCAAAAATTTCTGTCATTAATTACTCACCCTCATGTCATTTTACACCTGTAAGACCTTCGTTCATCTTTGGAACACAAATTAAGATATTTGTGATATTAAAGATATTAGGTTTTTTATCCTCCATAGAAAGTAATGAAATTATCACAATCAAGGTCCAGAAAAGTAGTAAAAACATCGTTAAAATGATCAAAAAGTCAACATGTCTACAGTGATTCAACCTTAATGTTATGAAGCGACAAGAATACTTTTTGTGCGCAAAAACCCCCCCAAAATAACAACTTTATTCAACAAATTCATCTCTCCCCTGTCATTCTCTTGCACTATTTACGACTGAGTGCCGGGGTTCTGACGTAGAACCTGGAAGTGCTGCAATGACAGTGTCACACTCTCACACACCATTTGGAAATTGTTTTCACTTTAGTTTCCCTTAGTTTGTTGTCATGGTTGTTTATTAACTTGTCATTTAGTTTCAGCTGTGTGCACCCCATTATCGCCAGTACTTGAGTTCTCTCTGTTTCTGTTCAATTATGTCCTGCCTCGTTTATGCTTTGTGGAAGTTACCTTGTGTTTCTGTTACCTGAGAGTTATATTAAAGTACTTTTGATCCTTCATCGTCTTTGTGTTCAAGTTTTTAAGTGACTAAGTGGTAGTCACTTAGTCACTTAAAAACATAAACAAAAAAACAATGATGAAGGTCAAAAGTTGGCTACATGTCACTTTCACTTAAGTGGTCATTACAGTAATGTGAGAATTTAGAGGAAAATTGTCATGTTGTTTTGTTAATGATTTAAAAAAAAAAAAAAAAAATTCTTTGATTTTGGGATGACAAATGGCCTAGACATGTTTTCGTGGGATTTGACCCATGATGTTTCTATCATTCCATAAATGCTGACAGTCCAAATGGCTAAATGTATATTTCATTATTCTTTCATTTTCACAGTTCACAGAGTCAGTGGCAAACTTCAGCAGTGACTTCAGCCAGGCCACGTCAGTCAAGCTTGCATCAACTGACAATCAGCTGTTTCTGACATTTACCAATTCTGTTTTGACACGCATCACACATTCATTTAAATCTTAATTCATTCAGCCACTCTTTTATTGCTTGGATGCACATTAAATTTAACTCTGCCTAGCCTGGAGATCTGTGATTTAATCTGATGTCTGTCTTGCGATTGTCTTCAAGTAATACCATTAAGTTGCATTGTAATCATCCTTCCTCATGTATTTTGGCTTATTTACAACAACTTGTGTTAAATTTTGTGAATTGTAGTTATGTATGCATGATTAATGGGTCTATTCTGTTACCCCAAGGGGGGTTTGACTTGCTGCTCTCCCTGCTTTGTCCAGGCATGGCTGCATGAACGGGCATGTGGAGTTTGCCCAGACCAGAACCATACTGCCAACACTACCAACTGTATGCATTATCTTCATAAAGTATACATTTGATGAAAGTTTTCTCTCATTCCATTAATGGTTCATTTGAAGCAGTGAATTTAAATTGTAATGTGGTATCACTGCACTGAAAGTTTCCTGTTGTTACAGAGCCTTACATTTTTGTGACAATGTATTGTTGAGTCACTTCAGGGACTTGAGCTTTGTACTAATAGCATTTCTAAGACAGTGCAAGAACATTTTTGATCATATCTGTTTTAAAATATATTTTAACATATGAATGACAAAATTGACATTTCACAAAATCAGTGAAAAGTGCATTGCTGAAAAGACAGAACATCAATGAAGGGAAAAAAAAACAATATAAGAATGTCAGTGCTAATTTGGGCAATTCCAATCAGAAGTTAGCATCCCTATGCCCTACTCCCCTCTTGAAGTGGGGATTTTGGAGGGACCAGGGCAAATTACCTAACCTAAGTCTCTGAGATCCTAACACCTTGCGCTTCTGGAGACTCCAGGTAGGTTGCAGTTCTGGAAAATGGTGGCACTGGAGACTAAAGGGTTCCTGATAGTTTCATACTTAATTCTTCACCTAAATTATTTTGCAGTTAACGTGTCTTTTCTTTTCCACCTGTTTTTGTCTGACCCTGTTGACCCAGTGAGCATTTCACTGTCCAATGGTCATGCCTTAACTGCAATTTCTAGTATTGCATTAGTATTGCATCCTTCTCATGGGCATTTAATAATTTTTGACTTCTCTGTCTGAGTTAAATGTCTTTTTTGGCTCATTTTGTCTATAAAAGAAAACATACCTAATAAGGCGTTTTCATTT
Source organism: Megalobrama amblycephala (assembly GCF_018812025.1). Lineage (NCBI taxonomy): Eukaryota > Metazoa > Chordata > Actinopteri > Cypriniformes > Xenocyprididae > Megalobrama > Megalobrama amblycephala. The sequence goes on along the minus strand of NW_025953341.1, from coordinate 412,284 downwards.
CCAGCCTTCATTAACAATTATATGTAAATTTTAAATTATTACATACAAAATTAATAGTAGTTATTAAGAGTAATGTGGTTTGGAATTGGAAAGATGTGCCTAGGGGGAAAAAAATATGATCAGAAAATCACCTTTCCTAATAATTCTGCATGCACTGTACATGAATGCATAAAAGTTCAACATAACCCAATGATGTTTGGTCTTTATGTTTTCAGCACAATGCCTATATATGTTAATCTGAAATGGGTTTGGAAAGTGAATTATGCACAGGAAAAACCTTAAAGACATTCTTCTAAACATGAACTTTAAGCTATGCAAATGCTCATGCAAGAGAGGGGCCATCCAGTGGCCACCTTTGACAGCATCAGCCAACCAAAACACTAGATCTGAAAGGTGCCAATATACATTTCCCTCCTTCTCAGGACAGATTAAAAGGCTTGTCTCTGAGACAGAGAATGGTTCCAGTTTCTGGGTTGCCGTAGTTTCCTGTTCCAGGCTCCAGTTCCTGTTCTGGTTCAAGGTTCTGGTCCCAAGGTGTGCTAAGCTAAGTCAAACTTTATGGAGTTGTGAAGTTGCTCTCTCAAGACTCTGAAGCTCTAAAGAGAGAAACAAGGAAGTTCTGCAAGAAGTGAATTTGGGGAGTTTGAAAACTGAAATGGAGATAACGACAACAAGCTTAGCCCCCATCTTTAAAATATCTTCTGCACCAACTTGTGATGTGGCCACAAGTTCTTTCAGCTGGCTCACCCATCTCCCATTACAAAGACAACACATGCGGTGGAAAGAAGGAATCCCAAGATTATACAGTAGAATCAAATTAAGGTATTTTGCAAAGACGATCCCATTGCTAGACAAATGTCCTGTAATAGACATATCTAAGACCAAGCCCAAGACGCACTTAAACCCCTAGTGGAGTGGGCACAAACACCTATAGGGCAGTTCACCCTCTGGGCCAGACAGATGTCTTCTACTATTCAATGAGAAAGCATCTGCTTTGACATCGGAAAGCTTTTCTTAGCTTTCTGAATGGCATTGAGAGCACTTAGGTCCATGACCATGTCTAGGTGTAAGCCTCATTATGCTGTTTTTTTTTTTTGGCAAGTGGAGTGCTCAGCACAAGTTAGTATTGTAGAGGGATGACATTCTAATGGCTATACAGCATTCAGGGAATACAGAGTACTCTTGCATAAAAGACAAAGTTATTGACAGGGCAAATTTCCACCAGGCCTTTGTCCCATGTTCTACATCACATTACTGAGATAAAAAGTAGACATATTTCAGGTCCACTGACATAATCCAGTCCCTTGGCCACTCATGTGTGAGGGTCTGTTTCAATGCATTGATTGAATGAATGCTTTGATAGCGTTTCCGTATAACATGACCGAGGCCAAAGAACTTTGTGCTTAAAACAAGCCAACTCGCTGCTCGATAGCAGGGAGATGCCATACTAAGAGTGAGGAAGAGCTGGATGAGCTCCCATTGTGAAGCTCTTAGTGTATGCATGTATATGTCTGCATATGTATATAAGCATAGATATATCTCGACCTAATGTGCTGCACAGCAGGCTGGTCGGAACACAAAGACAATTACTGTTCCCATCACCCTTAATGCGCAGAGGGATATGAGAAACAGACAGAAGAGAGCAGACAGTCTTGCTGCTGTCCTCATGAGTGTCTCGCTTACGTCACAGCACCACTGAGCTACCAGACCTAGCTGAACACCATGGGTCAATGACAGCAAAGCAGCAACAATTGGCAGTTGGCCGTAAAAATGGTTAAACACTCCCTGAATGAAAGTCAAAAAGCAGTTTGAGGGAGCGAATTGATGCACTCGTAAAGCTGGGGCATTTTATAGCTTCATATTAGCGTTATGACCTGGAAGCGCTGCACTGTTTACTACGTGATCAGCATAGGAGACTGACATGGAAGAGAAGTAATTGTTGAATCAAGTCGTTATTTTTGTTTGTTTTTTGCACACAAAGAGTCTTCTCGTCACTTCATAACATTAAGGTTGAACCGCTGTAGTCACATGGACTATTTTAATTATTTGTGTAACACTTTTCACCATCTACGCTGTTTCAAAGCACTTAGACAACGGTAACTGTGGCAACAAGGAAAAAAATCAATAAGATGTTTAAAGGGTTAATTAATGTAGGATGTACTAATTTTTTTCATACAAGATATGAACATTTCTGTTTATTTAAGCTGTACACAATTACAAAATGTACATTCCAAGTATCTTTGTATGTCCTAATATGTTGGGGAAAAACAAAACAAAAAAACAAAACAAATCCACTTTTTATGGTGTGTACAAACTTTCACAGCACTTTAATCTTAAATACATTATGTAAATTCAAATGCATTTACACTGCCTGTACATACTCTTGCCACTTCTGCATATTACATTCAATACTCACATGTATCTGTATATAACAGGTCTTCTGTCCATGGTATACTGTAGTCTATACAAGTTATTTTACTATTCTGTGAAGCTGTTGTATTTTATGTAAGTACTGGAAGCTTCTACATGATTTTTATTTCTTGTGGTAATTTTAGGAAAATGTCATAATGCAAAATAATAATGGTCCTAAAATCGTATTCATTTTCTTTATGCACAATATAGTTTCATCTTTATTTAATGTTGGCATGAAACATGTTATTGACAGGTTTTGTGAGATTCACCCAAAAACATGTAAGTTGTGAATTAGACTAGTTCTGTGCTGCATGAACAATATCACACATGGATACTGTATAATAAAGATGACTTTAAAACAAATATGCTACTCAATCAATCAAACACAAGCCATCTTAGTGACTGACATTAGTTAAGTTTGTAGAATATAAACTATAAATGTGAAAGATTAACATACAAATTCTGATACTGTAGGCAGCATATATCCAAATATAATTAAAATAAAGATCAAACAGATGTGCCAAGTCATAATTAAAAATCATGGATTTCTATTTAATCACAGTTATGCTCTTCTCCTTTAAGACATGAATGGAGTAGGTAACTACTGGCTTAATTAATTTACTCATAATTAACTAATAAAGTGTCCTGCATGTAAAGTGACAGATTGGGATGTGAAATATCTTCAAGATGCAACAGCAAATGAGAATTAAGTGCTACGATAGAGGGAAAGATAGTCTGTCAATGACAACTTCAATTTTGGTTCTCACACAAAGCTATTATACGGCTTCAGAAAACACTGCATATGGGGTGCATGAGTGATATTGACAAATTTTATGATACTTTTATGGCACTTTTTAAAACTTAACAGAATAAATCCTCTTCTAGTTTGATAGTATGGAGATGAGCAGCATGAATTAAAGGGTTAGTTCACCCAAAAATGAAAATTCTGTCATTTATTACTCACCCTCATGTCGATCTACTCCCGCAAGACCTTTATTCATCTTCGGAACACAAATTAAGATATTTTTGATAAAATCCGATGGCTCAGTAAGGCCTCTTTTGCCAGGAAGATAATTAACACTTTCAGATGTTAACACTTAAAACAGTTCATGTGAGTACAGTGGTTCAACCTTAATATTATAAAGCGACAAGAATACTTTATGTGCGCCAAAAAAACAAAATAACAACTTTTCAACAATATCTAGTGATGGCCGATTTCAAAACACCGCTTAGAAGCTTTACGAATCTGTTTTGAATCATTGGTTTGGATCGCGTATCAAACTGCCAAAGTCACGTGAACTACTGAAATTTACAAACACTTTTGACGTAACAATGCCTCGTTTACTGAAATCACGTAACTTTGGTGCTCCGGACCACTGATTCGAAACAAAAGATTCATAAAGCTTCAAAGCAGTGTTTTGAAATTGGCCATCACTAGACATTGTTGAAAAGTCATTATTTTGTTTGTTTTTTGCACACAAAAAAGTATTCTCATCGCTTTATAATATTAAGGTTAAACCACTGTACTCACATGAATTGTTTTAATAAAGCAATAAGCCCCAAGAAGCCATGGTTTACAGGGAATTTATAACAGCTAAGGGGCATTGTTAGAATGTTAAAACCCCCTTAACGGTTACCACACAATACAAATATTAAAGCCAAAAAATATGTATCAATACAACTTTCATGAAGTAAAATCATTAAAAGGCTTCCTTCCGCTGGAAAAAAATAGTCCCTGACCGTGAACAGCAACAGAAGTTACATTTATTATGCCATTAGATGGCGGCAAAGATTGTTTTTATGAGTGAGTCACGCAGTCGCAAAGACTTTTATATTGAAACTTCTTGTGAACACGGAATAAGACGCAAATGCTTTGAGCAGCGTGGTCAGTGTCAGCAGGGCACGGGAAAACCCATTAAAAGCTGACTTACGGTCAGCTGTATGTTTTCAGGAATTTTACAATGGCTTTGAACGCTGCTTATCAGAATCAAGGGCCGGAACTATCCGTTTTATAAATATGTTTTTATTACCTTTTTGGACATCTGAAAGTTAATAATCTTGCTGGCAATAGAGTCCTCACTGAGCCATCGAATTTCATCAAAAATATCTTAATTTGTGTTCCGAAGATGAACGGGTGTAGAACGACATAAGGGTGAGAGTAATAAATGACATAATTTTCATTTTTTGGGTGAACTAACACTTTAACATCTGTGTTTTGCAAAAAAAAAAAAAAAAAAGAATGCTGACAGAATATTCATTTATTGGTGGACTACTCTTAAATTCTCCATCTTGTTAAACTGCATTACAACACTATGAAAAGAACCGAAAGAATCAAAACCATACGATTAGCAACAACATGAAAAGACGATGTATCGTTTGGAACCGTACAGGAAACACTGCAGGAGTTTAGTGTTGTCCTGTGTTTGTAAGTCTCTGTAGTCCAATAAGGACGAGGTGAGTTAGGCAGAACGAGTGGTCTTGCATACTAAGGGAGCATCAAAGGTTCACTACTGCTTCCGACAGTTTGGCCAGCTGAGTCCTCCACAGGCGGCCGTTACGATAAAATACAGCACCACCTGAGAGGACAAGACAAAATATTATTTAGAATCACTGTCTACTGTACATCTGGCCTTCTCACATGCAGCCAGTTAAATACTTCTATGGGGTCCAGAGCCTTCAGTCATGCAGCTCATTTATGGAACTTGCTGCCACAGGATGTGCAAAACAGTGAAAGACCCATCTTTTTAGCCAGGCTTTTATGTGATTACTTTTATGTTTGTATCCAATAAACATTATTTGTTTAATGTTGATTGTTCTATTGTGTTTGTAAGGCACCTATAAATAAAATGTATAATAATAATAATAATAATAATAATAATAATAATAAGTTTTTCCCCCAGGTCTGTTTTGGAGAATAATAAACATGGCAAAATGTTCTCTTTACGACACCACAGGATGTCAAATTGTGGCATGAATGATTCCACAGATAAATTCGCTAAGTACCAATGAGCACTACTGAGGACAGTTAACAGTATTAATTGCAATCCTTCAATGCAACAGCAAAACAGAGCATGGATAAATGATAATGACATTTTTTCTTGACTCACACACACACACATCATAAAAAAATGCAATATCACAATCTCCAAAAAATCTAGTCTACCTGCAGTTATAGAACGATGAAATAATGTAGGCTCTTGTGAAAAAAAATGCTGTAAAGTGAGGATGCTTTCCAAAATAGATTTTAACAATTAACTTCTATGAACTAAATCAAATCAATATTTGTTGTGAGCACCCTTTACACCATTACACAGGAGGAATTCAGTACAATAAACATTCAGATTTTAGTTTTTCAAAGAAAATGTTTGTTTGTTGTATCAATCTCAGACAGGTTCGTTAAATAGTTTGCCAGGTCTACTTAGGTAAATGGAAAACCTACTTAAAGAGATTGTTCCATATTATTAAGCAAGTCACAGTTCTCATGAAATATGGGGAGCAAGAAAAATCTTTCTGAAGATGAAAAGTATGAAATGGTGCAATATCTTGCAAAAGGCATGAAAACAAGTAATATTTTGCAAAAACTTGAATAGAGATTACCGAACTGACAAAAGGTTTGTGATTTAGTGATTGTAGAGCACAGAATAAAGTCAGATAACGTTTCTGTCATACAAATTAACTGTATTAAAAGGCCACTGTTGAGCAGCAGACAACTATTTGAAGCTACTGGAGTCTCAGGAGTCTCGAGAACCTTTCCATGCAGCCATCTCTAACCAAAATTCACACATTTTTTAATTTTATTTCTGATGTGACTGTCTGGAAGGTGTGTTAAAACTAATGTACAGATAGTTCCAAACAGATTAATGTGATTTATTACATTACAAAAGTTGAATAACAGTTTAATTGCACTTCAAGACATGCATCAGATATGGCAGGGAATCTATTCAAGCCATTGTGCAACTGGCTGCCATTTTCACAGTTATTTTTAACACCTCCTTAAAAAGCCCAACTGTACCCAACTGTTTTAAAAGCCAGATCATCATATCTGTGCCATAGAAAAACAAGGTGAGCTGTCTTAATGACTATTGCCCAGTGCCACAAACCAACCATTCTTGGGTGCTTTTTAAAGTGTGTTTAGGGTAATTGTCCTGCTGGAAGACCAATAAACTTCTGACACTGGGTCCATCATTGTGCTCCAAAATTCCTTGGTAATGTTTAGCTGATTTCATGATGTTGATGTTTAGCTGATGTTTCATGTGGTGGTGTGCATTTTTGTACTTTGTGCGTGCCTCCAGAATAAAAAATGAACGACTCTGAGGTGACTCTGCCAAAGCATGTCCGTTTATACCACCATCTCCATGATCCATCAATGCAGGACCATAGGCCCTGTTTACACCTGGTATTAAGATGTGTTTTCATCTATTGAAAAAAGTGGATGACGCTAAATACAGGCAAATAATGGGGGTCTAAATATGGGGTCTAGATCTACTTAGGAAGCCATATCACTCACACTTCATACAAATCTAAGACACTAAACAGATGCAGGCAATTCACATACACTCGCTTTCTCTAATTCATTCAAATTTACTTAAATACACTTAATCTTACACACCACTTTATTTTACTTCTGTACTCCACATCTAACACCTCATAGATAAAATAACTAACAAAAGTTAAGCATTTAGTCAGTGACAGCTTGAACTTATCAAGTGATCATGGTAAAAACAGGATAAATCTCTCAGGATAATACTCTGTGGAAGCCCAGTTTCGCGTTTCTGCTCCTCTTGTGCAAACTGCATCATTTCTCACATATTAGCAAAGTGGGTAACGCTGTAGATTACAGCCCGCAAAGTACTGCGTAATTAAGATGAAATTATAGCGTACATTTCTTTAATTATAGTGTACCTATAAAGTATTTACGTAAGTATAAGTACGTCTAAAATACTTACAGTATAAATAATTTGTTAATTTTCCTGGTTGTTACCCCTTTATTCCCAAAACTTTACATATTGTTCCCTTATACTTACATGTAAGTACTTTATAAGTATAATTACAAAAAGTTATGCTGTAAATTTGTTTTAATTACGCAGTACTTTGAGGGCTATAATCTAAAGCGTTACCAAAAAGTGTTTTCTCAGAACTGCTGTTTTAAATGGGATTTTTTCCTAGCCACATTAAAACAATCTTGAGTTGTGTCTCCAGCCATTCTTGGAAGATTTTTGAAGTGTGTTTAGGGTAATTGTCCTGCTGGAAGACCAATGAACTTCTGACACTGGGTCCATCATTGTGCTCCAAAATTCCTTAGTAATGTTTAGCTGATTTCATGATGCCGTGCACACGTTCAAGGCACCCAATGCCAGAGGCAGCAAAGCAACCCCAAAACATCAATGAACCTTCTTCCATGTTTAGCTGCAGGGAAGGTGTTCCTTTCTTTGAAAGCTTAATTTTGCTTTCTGTACACACAGAAATTGTGTGGTTTACCAAAAACACAAAAAACACTAATTTGGTCCACTCTAACATCTGTCCTCAGGCATGTTTGTCTGTGTCTCTACAAAAGCAGTTGGACTTTTGTATGTATCTTACATAAAGTTTTCTCTTGTGGCCGCATTCAGTGAGTTTGGCTACAGGAGTGCTTCTCAAACCTGTCCTGGAGGAGTCCCAGCACTGCACATTTCTGATGTCTCCCTCATCTAACACACCTGATTCAATTCATCAATCAAGACTGTAAGACTTGAATTGGGTGTGTTAGATGAGGGAAGCCCTTGGCTGCAGTTCCATAGGCCTTAAGTGTCTTGATAACATCACATACAGTGGAAACAAGAACATCAAGGTCTCTGGAGATGTGCTTGTAGCCTTGAGATTGCCTATTCTCAGTTATAAACTTGTGCCTGACCTCAGAAAACATCTTCTGCACAATTTCAGAAGAAAAACATACAGATTGAGACATAGTATTTTGCTATATAGTTATTGCTGTGTCACTTTTGGGCATGTCCATTACTGTAGTGTGACGTACTGGCGTTCAACCTACTGTAAGCTCCAGAACTTACCAGCACGGCTATTATGACAATGACTGTTAACTTCAGGTTCTTCATACACATGGCATGGGCCAGGTTACGACTTGTTGTTTTAAAGGTGACAGACTGCACATACAAGAGGAATATTCATCAGCATACATACCATACAGTGACATAAACAAATATGTTTCAAACAGGAAATAGTATCAAAACTCACAGAATCCATCAAGTTCTCGGTTTTATCGATGAGCAGCTCGAGCCTCTCTCCTCTCTGAGCTACGAGATCTACAATAGTACAAAGCAGCACATATTCACTTAAATTGTTCATTAATAGAATTATTAATAGAAGTGATTAAAGTGACTCAGTCTCACCAATGTTCCGGACCATAATGCCTTTCAAGTCGTCTACGTGCATCTGTGTTTCTGTCAGTCTGTCTGAGCCTTTGGGATCTGAGTGATGTTTCTAACAACAGCAAAGCACATGCATGTCAATACATGTTAAAGAAATATTGTTTTGGGCATAGCTACTCAAAAATGAGAATTATTTTGAGTTCTGCAGAAGATAGAGAAATGCATAAAAAAACATGGGATCTGAAAAAGTGTTTGGACCCAGAAACCCGGGATGACAAACACAACTGTGCCTTTGAGAAAGACATTTATGGTACCTACACACTAAAGGATGATCTGGTGGAGAGTTTGATATAGAAATGACTAGTGTGGAAAGAGCCAGATCAGTTAGAAAACAAACAAACATGCAGTTAAGTGTATGTCCCAAAGCACAACTAATCCTGACTCACTGGTCTATGGATGCTTATGTTGTGTTGTAGCAAAAGCTGGAATTTTCTCAACTTGTGACTAAATGATGAAGAGTAACTTTGTTTCTATATCAGTGCAGTGCATTAATGCCACTGAAGCTGGGTTACTCCAGGACGACTGAAAATCACTGTTGAATTGTGGAAAGTTTCAAAGTGTGTGCTAGATGCATACTATGTTTTCCATAGGCTACACCTTTCTCTAATTAATACTTAACTCAGTCATGTGAAAAGCATTCAATAAGGTCTCTAAGCTAAAGCTCAACATCATCACAGGCCTCTTAATCCTAAACATATATGACCCATATTAATAGTAGTGTAGTCTAAGGCAGGGTTTCTCAACTAGTGGGTCGCAACTCAAAAGTGGGTCACAAGACAGTTTTGAGTGAGTCGTGGAGTGTGTAGTCAAAGAAACAACAACTATAACACAAAAACAAAATTAGGGGCTCAAACCCTATTGTAATGGTTAGAATTTCCAAGGATCATCATTCTCCTCTAAAAGTGATAGGGCAGACCAAACCATTAAACCACCGACTAAACTATTAAAAATAATGCAGAAAATGGAAAACCCAGAATTAAATGGAAAAAACAAAACGTTTTGGCTTTATTTAAATGGTAACACTTTGGTATGGGGAACACATATTCACTATTAACTACGACTTTTGCCTCAATAAACTCTTAATTTACTGCTTATTAAAGGTGCAATATGTAGGATATTCTGTCCATTAGAGGTCGCTAGAGGCCTATTCAAAACAAAGGCGTAGCTTGATGAAGCCAAGTTTGAGTGCGGAATCTTGGGACATGTGGTCTTCACATCACAGCTGGTGGAAATAATCGGCATAGGACACGGGAAGAAATCATGGTCATGGATGTGATTATTAACGTTTCTGTAGTATGAAGCAGAGCAGGACCGAGTGTTGTGGGAGCTGAACGAGGCCGTTGGAGCGATTGCACAACACACCCTGCGAGAAGCGGAACTTTTATTATGCCACAGTCGCTGCACTGCTTCTGCTTTTCCGGTCATGAGTATGAGGTAACACAGCTCTGTTTATCTTATTAGATATATTTGAGTGTGTTGAAAATGATGTTATAACGTTACTCTGTGCGTTTGTTCTGTGGCTGCTGTGAGACACTTGTTGCACACTGCAGTAAGCTAGATCGATTTTAGAATATCATATTAAATGCTGGATGGCTTGTGTTGATGAATGGCAAGCAATTAATTTTGAAACGTATTGTATGATGGAGAAAATGCTGTTATTACTGTGACTAAAAATAAAGCTGCATCTCATTATGCTATGTTAGCTATTTCACAATTCACAAATTTCACATTGTTTTTCTCTGAGGCATGGTAAAGCATGGTACTCGCAAAAAATCAAGAAATTAGATTTAAACAATAAGACTAAATGTGTTGAGCTATATAACAACAATTAGTTTTCTGTCTATAAATATATCAAAACAGTTGTTCCCTTGTCTATTAAAACATATAATATATAAAAGCGTCCTTGGTGTTTCCATGGTTTCTACAAAATAAAACCGGAAACCGAGAATAATGTGGGTATGAGGCAATTGACAGGCGACTCCTCATACATCCCGGAGCCTTGGTTAAAATTGCAATTTTCTTGTGATTTACAAATAGTTGGAAACATTTGGGATATTTAAAGTACTCAAGTGAACAAAATATATAACACTGGCCTAGTGGTTTTTGGATATTTTACTGTAAAATTCTTACATATTGCACTTTCAATAGTTAGTAAGGTAGTTGTTGTAGAGTTAAGTTTAGGTAAGGGGTAGGATTTAGGGATGTAGAATATGGTAAGGCAAAATAAGGTATTAATATGTGCTTTATAAGTACTAATAAACAGCCAATATGCAAGCTAATAAACAATAAAAGCAGCAAGCAGTGAAGAAAGGGCCCTCGCACCCGTGCCAACACCCAGTGTTCCCTCTAAGCTGCGCGCGTGCGCGGCTGCGCACTTCTGAAGCCGCGGCTGCGCACTTCTGAAGCCGCGGCCGCGCAGAAAAAAATAATTGCCGCGCAGAGAACAGACATGAAAATGATTGTAGTAGTTTAAATGAGAAATAATTGCAGTGCTCTGGACAACCGCTATAGGGTTATTGTAGCTATAGAGTTGGAACCGGTGAATGCGGTTTACAGGTTTCATAGAAAGAGAACGATTGAGCGCGTGTGAGCTGGCTGGCCCTGAAGCCAAATCAGTCACGGTAAGAATACTGTCATGTTTGCGGACTAAATTACCTCAATACGAGAGGCAACGCGAAACGAAAAGAAATATGAAATAAAACGTCATGTTTTAATGAAAAGTGGTGGAAATAACGGATGATGGGCACAGAATGAACAAAACTCTGAGACATCACACACCCACCACAGGTGTAGCTTGCAAACTCAAAATACATCAGTGATATACCTCAGTTTAAATAGATTTTTGTGTGTGGTGGTGGTGTGGGTTTCAGGGATGTTTAGATAACTATAAACAATTTAACGTTCACTTTTCTTAAAAATATTTAGCTATCAGTTTAAATGCTTCAGTTTGTTTTCACTATATAATATATTAAAACAAATGGAAGCATTTAAACTGATATAATACTGTATATCAGTTTAAATACTTAAATATTATATTATATTTTATTATATTATAAGGTAAACCTAATAAAAAATTGATCTCACAAGGGGATTGTTTAGGGCTCCTTGCCACGAAAAATCTTAACCTCCTGGTATATAAAATCTATGAGATTCTTAAGCAATAAACATGTAATTTTAATGGTTTAACACTGTCTGTTGCTAATAATTGACTGTACAAAAACACATTATGGTTGTTTCAAACCATCATTGTAACTGCTCATGTTATATTATTATAAAGAATTGAACTGTCCTGCAGGAGGACAGAAATTATTTTTTAATAGAATTTTTTGGTAAAGACTGGTACAGTTAATACAGCAATGTGAAAAAATCTCAAGTAACCTAAAATGTGCTTAATTTAGTGACTGAACTGCTTGTTTTCAAACATATTTAATAAATCACTAAGTTACATCAAGGGTCAAATAAAATAGAAACGGCACATTGAAGGTAAATGTTACAGTTGCATGATAAAACCATTTTTGTGTGTGTGTGTTTACGTTCATTGTACAGGTCTGATATAAAGTATGTTTTTGCTCAGGTGGCCAAAATGTACGCTCAACAGAGAAAAGTTTTGCTCAGCGAGAAATAAAATTAGAGGGAACATTGCCAACACCACCCGGTGGCTTTAGGAAAACAGAGCATGGTGGGCAGTATGCATTACGGTTAGGGTTGTATTAATATATAAATATAGGAGGATGTCAGTCATTTGCATTTGCCATATTTCCTGCTACCAGCTGGTGGCGCTATGAATATAACAAAATTTTGCCGTGTAGATGTCTAGATGTAGATGTTAGGCCAGGGCACTTATCAAACGTGTGAAGTCTGAGGCAGACATTGTATGCTTGAGTTACAACAACTTCCTGTTTCATGACGATAATAGCATGCTTAAAGGTGCTAAAGAGGATCTTTTCGTCGACTGAGAAACCAAAGACTGTTACTGAGTTTTTGAAATGAGCGCATGCGTAAGAACAACCCCCCTCCTTCGAAGGAACGCCTCCCAAAACTCGTAAACACTCGTATTGGAACACGAGTGTTTACCACCGGCATTCGCTGTGTTGTGTTAGTGGATTCATTATGTCGGACTCACCGCAGGTAACTCATAATCTGCAGTTGTTACTCCTGTCTCCGGACAAAAACATTGCATGCAGTGCCTGTGGAGTGTGGAAAGTTACTGGAGCGCGCAGCCGCGCTCGTCTCTCACAAGGAACGTCATAGCAGTGATTGACAAGCCAGAGGGCCAATCCGCGCACGTCTCTCACAAGGAACGTCACGGCAGTGATTGACAAGCCAGAGGGTGATGTTTTTAAGGCCCTACCTCGTGCACAGATGATGTATATTAATATTATTCCTTTCAGTGCACCTAATAAATAGTCTTTTATCAGTTAGTAAAGACAGTTTCAAGTAATACTGTAAAAATGTATAAAACAAAACATCCTCTTTAGCACCTTTAATCACATTCATCTAAGTGTTGCATGCATGTTTTAGAATGTTTCTACTAGCATTTTTAGCTCTCAATTGCATATTTTAGTATGTTGCTAGTAGTGCATCACAGTGTTAAACATGTCACTTTCTGTTGCCGACAGGTGGCGCTATGACTAACTGAATATTTGCATGTAGAGGTCTTCAGGCCAGGACTGTTATGTTATCAAACATGGAAAGTTTGGGGCAGGTTGGACATTGTATGCCTGACTTACAACAGCTTCCTGTTTCATGGTGAAACATCAGACTTTGTTTTCGTTCAACGAAAACTCAAGATCTTTGCAATTTAACATTGCTAAGACCTTAAGATTAGACTGACCAAATATGATGTTGTTCTGGTTAAATCTCAATGAGGAGATAATCACAGTGTAAAACATGCCATTTCCTGTTGCCCGCAGGTGGTGCAATGACTGTAACTGAATATTGGCACGTAGATGTCTTCAGGCCAGTATTATACTAAAACATGTGAAGTTTGGGGCAGATAAGACATTGTATGTCTGAGTTAAAACAACTTCCTGTTTCATGGCAAAACATCGAATTTTGTCAGGGCACTCCGGACACTCCCTTCAGCGAAAATTCAAGATTTAACATCGCAAAGGCCTTTAGATTAGACTGACCAAATATTATGTTTATCTGATAAAATCTCTAGGAGGAGGTACAATTTCTGGAAATGGCAAAAATTCAAAATATCTCACTTCCTGTTGGGTTTTCAGATTTTGCTCCCAGGGACTTTTTGTAGGTATTGGGCTGTTACATGTATCTACCGAATTTCATACTTGTACGTGAAACGTATCGTGAAGGGACGCTTAATTATAGGGATGCACCGATCCGCCTTTTTCGCTTCCGATACCGATTCCGATACCTGGGATTCAGTATCGGCCGATACCGATCCGATCCGATCTTCAAGTAATAAGAAAAGTGCTAAATTACCTAATAAACTGTATGCCTCACATAGGGCTGTGACGGTCGGCATGACAACCGCGCCACCGCGGTCATGGAGTGTCACCGGCGGTAGTGTGGCGTGTATATAATATATAATCTCAAAGGTCGCGTTAACCGAAAATTTTCCGTCATTGATGGAATTTTTTTTAGCAGTGACGGAAAAAATCTGCAGCCTGTCCGTCATTTTGACTGATTACTGAGGCTGATGTTGCTTGTAACTGTAATTCCCACCCCTGTCTAGTTGGTGGTGAGCGCGCTCCAGTGTGGCAGCAGAGCGCGAGTTCAGTCTCCAGAATAAAATGAAAACGATGCGTTTGATTACACACACCCAGTTTGTCCATTTTATTATATATTATAATACTTATGCTTGCATAATTAAGTTTCTAATCCGTTTTGTTTTAAATGGTTTGTTTTATTTTTCTTGCTGCTGACTATAAGTTTATGGTCAACAAATGGCTTTTGTCAATTATAATTTTGTAGGTGGCGCTATCAAGCCATTTTGCCACACCTAATTCTGAAACCCATTTCAGATGTAAATTTTCACCACTGCTGACGTGTGTGCGAAGTTTCATGAGTTTTCGAGCATGTTTAGGCCCTCAAAAAAGCAATTCATTTCGGAGAAGAATAATAATAGATCGAGTAATTACAATAGGGTCCTCACTCCATCGGTGCTCAGGCCCTAACTAGTTAAAAGTGAGAATTGTCCCCATACTAAAGTGTTACTCATTTAAATAGCATCCAGATGGCAGAGAAAATCAAAAGCAGCCTTTCAGAGTAAACTGGTAAACAGAAGTTGTACTTCAGAACACCACGAGAAAGCTTTTTGCAAATACTGCAAATTCATTCTTTAAGTATGCATTAAAGTTACAGCCTCAACTAATGCACCTGTATGGCTCTGTTTATCTGTTTACAACTGTATATGTGGGATTTTGTGAAATACTTGAGGGCGGTTCTGGAGTTTTTCAGAGAAAAGAGCTTTGCAACCCTGGTGATCAACTAACTTTTGCGCAAACCTCATTTTGTGTCTTACCACACAGACAAACATAAAAGTGAAGTATGAACAGGCAATTGTGTTTACAAATACACGTTCAAATGCGGCAGATGCACGTACCATTTGTGCAGCCAACGTGCTGGAAAACTCACTGTTCATGGCGTAGGGCAGCGCAGTCTGTGCTCGTGAGCCATAAGTGGTCTGAAATCTCTTTTTCACCTCATTCAGGAAACCGAATGCACGGGAGCGCTCAAACTCCTGCAAGAGAGACGGACAGCTCAGTATGTGAATGGAGCCATAGAGAAACTCACATGCTCACGTGGCAGATACTCACATCATCAGTGATACACAGATAGACGATCCTCTCGTGGCAGATGTAGTGGAACAGATAGCTGAAAATCAAGAAGCGCATCATAACATCAGAACAGACAAACGTCACTAAACATACACAGCTGAAAAGCACAATGTCAGTTGTACCTGCCATGGGAATATGTGAGTTTGTTGTTTTCCGATGGGATTTTAGCTAGAATCTGTTCCGTCACCTCCAGAAAGTTGCCAGAGAAACATGCATGTTTAGCCAGAACGGTCGATCCTCGAGCCACCACGGCAAACAGGATAGCCATCACCGCAAATAAACCTGATCGAACACTGAACGGTTCACAAACAAACACATGTGAGACAACATGGACAACATCACAAATGCACACAATATACCGTTAAAGTGATAAAGACAGAGAGCATTCCTGAGAGAGCTTCTATTTCAATACAACACATTTCATCACAATTTACATTTTATAATACAGTATACCTCCATATATTGGTGAATTATGCTTCGCAATGATAGGAAGTGTCGACATCAAAGGACCAATAACAAACAAGCCCATTATCCCTAAGGGAATTTTTGGTCACTTCCTGCCATAAGCGTTGTGCCCACTCAGTCTGACAAGGCACATGGATTGAATTTGAATGCAAATTTCCCCCTCAAAATATTTTTACCTTTAAAAATTTCCAAGATTTTTGTGGGTTTAATATTATGAGTGCTGCAAACTTGTGGCCTTGGGGTGAAAAAATACTATTCTGAATACATGGTGGTTTGAGGCAACAAAAGATGAGTTTGACTACCAAAGACTACCAAAGAATTTTACCATTTTGGGAGATACTTATTATGCATCCACTTAAGTGTCAACTTTATATGAAAATGTCAAATTTTGCTTAGGTCAATCACATACTTGAGTACAGCAGTGTTCAGTTCAAGCTGATGGTTTAAATCTTCATGTAAGACATAGAATACATGGAACACTGAATTCATGCAGTACTAGACAACAGACCTTATTCAGAGCAGCGCCATGACAGTTATGAAAGCGAGGCTGTGAGGAACAGACTTGTAAAAGATGTATAAAGCTTCAAGATCACTTATCAAGATCTCTCATTTTCCACAGCTCATGTTGTGTAGAGGTTTTTTTTTTGTCTACTGACATTTCTTGGAAAAATATTTTTGCAGTTTTTTATCAGCAGAAACACATTAAATAACAGTACAACCCACTGAAGAGATGTATGTCTATCCCTCACAGCCTCACTTTCATTCCTGTTAAAAATCAAAGATGGCACTGCTGTAAATAACGTTTGCTGTGAATAAGGTAATATGAATTAAATTAATTAAAATTAATTTGAATTCATAATTAAAAAAAAAAATTAAAATTTAAACTGTTTGAAATTCTACAGACATTGTGAAACTCACATATTAAACAAAAAATACACCGTGCCTATGGTCATGTGTCACAGTCATAAATCATTTTCATATGGCCCATGCCGAAATGTGGGAGTCTTCCGGAAGACGACAAACAATTATGAATAATCTTACTCCCTGCAGACAATAAATTCTGTTTAAGAATGTAGTGTGTATTGGGTCAAACAGACTATATGGAGTATTACCTGGTGGATATATGTTACATACACCAAATGTGCCTGTCAAATGAGTGCACTTGAGTGACAGATAAAAAAGCACATACTTCAGGATTTTCCAGTTCCTGAGACTTTTATTCTTAAAGTCACCAAGAATATTGAAGAATTTATTATAAATGATTTATCCGTGCACATTTATAATATTTGAAATACATGTGCCTCACTCTTTGAATCAAATATCTTCCCCTCCCTCTTGCATGTTTTGATGTCCATATGTTTTTGTTAAATAAGCTGCAGCATTTCTATCGCAAATAAGTGCCCAAATATTAAAGATTAAGTGGAAATTTGAATTAAATATTGTTTGGCGAATATTAAACAAGGATTTGATCATGCTGAAAAATTGTAACAACAACAATGACCCTCTGCAGGCATTTTTTTATAATATGTAATGTACATAAGTTTATTGTTTATATTAGGTATATTACGTTATTTTAAGTGTTGTTCAATAAAACAATATGATTACTTGCTTTTGATACTATATTTGAGTCAATTATTGCCTCGTTCTTATTTTAAGTCATTCTTATTACCAAAAAAAAAAAAATCTGATTACTCGTTTAATCATCAAAATAATCAACCAATTACTAGATTCAACAAATGTTTTTTCCCCAGATATTACAAGTAGTTTTGTTTTTTTAAAAACGTCTTTAAAATAATTAGAAAACATTAAGCCAAAAATCTTTTCAACGATCAATTTTTAATTTTTTGATTTATCTACTTCACAGTTTTCATTATTAAATCATAATAAAGTATCTCTCTGGGGCTTGAAGTTTATTATAAAACGCCTATATGTTTTTCAAAGAGTTTTGTTTGTCTTTTTTCCTGTTTACATATAGTCAGATTTTATTGTTCAAGCCTGTTTTCATAATGGAAAGGTTGATTCACTCTGGATGTGTTTTGTATTGAATAACATTTGTACTACTAAGTTGATTAGAGAGTATTACGTCGTGGTTTCATTTACTGTTACATTAAACATATACAGTGTTGATTTGTACCACCTGCCTTTGTGAGCTTTTATCTGACTTAACATCTATCTGAGATAGTTAATGACATGACATGTGTATAAATTTCAAATGTCATATGTGGGAAAGTGTATCTTATTTTCATCTGCTGAAGTTAGCAACCGAACTACATTGAGAGCTGCTTTCAATCATAGGGCTAGTTATTATGGACTAGAGGGAATCAAAACTATGAGAAATCATAAAATACCATTTCCTGTATGAGATTAGTATGATAAGAAACGATTGTGGATTAGATAAGATGATCTGATGACATGATCGATTATAATGATTTGTGTACCTGAGATTCTGATGATCCAACAGCCGCTCGTGCTCCGCTCTTTGATGTCTTTAAACGGTAGTGGCATAAACAGTACTTTCATTGCCTGACAAACATTCTTGAAATCCTAAATAAATGCTATTATTAAAAATTACAGCGGTCTATGTAAATAGAGAAATGAACAAACGTCACTGTTTTCCGCGAACGTCACACCGTGCGACCACGAAAAGATTTCCGCATTGCGTCACACACACGCGCCCGGGGCGGGGTTCTTGGTTTAAAGGGAAAGTTAACCCAAAAATGACAATTCTGTCATCATTTACTTACCCTCAAGTTTTTTTCCCAAACCTGTTCCAAATTTCGTTCTTCTGCTGAACACAAAAGAATATTTTGAAGAATGTTGTTATCCAAACAGTTGACTTCTATAGTGTTTTTCTTTTCCTTACTATGGACATCATTGGGGCCCATCAACTGTTTGGATACCCATATTCTTCAAAATATCTTTAAAAAAAAAAATCTTAAAAAAAAAAAAAGTTTCACTCACCAGCCAATTTGGCTATTAAATTTTTAAGTTACCAACCATTCGAAACTTCTACTAGCCAACACAAAAATACCAGAAATAAACCAGATTATCCAAAGTAAGATTATTTATATGGCACATTTCATACACAGTGTTCATTCAAAGTGCTTTACATAGAAAATGAATTAAAATAATCATAAAATAATTACAACATATGCATAAGAAATAAAAATATTATGCCTGACTACTTGAATTACTAAATTCGGGTCTCCCCTGTCTGAATGGAAGAGTCAGCCTCTGATGGCTTTTGGTAAAACACCAGCCTGCAATGGGTCAATTTACGCTAGTCTCCTGAGAGAAGACCCGAAACATGCATTTATAATAATAATAATAATAATAAACTTTTTTATAGCGCCTTTAAAAGTTGCATCTCAAAGTGCGTTACTAGAGAAAACAAATAAAATACAATGGAATAGGGGAAATAAAAGATAGAAACATAACCTACATCAAAACACTCTGAAAGACATATAGGCCTATATATAGCCCATATATGTCTTTCAATGTGTTTTGATGCATGTTTCTATATTTTATTTCCCCTTTTCCATTTTATTTGTATTTTCTTGTAAAGCGCCTTGAGATGCAACTTTTAAAGGCACTTTTTATTTTTTAAAGTTTATAATTATTATTATTATTATAATTATTATTATTATTATTTTTATTATAAACGCAAATTTCGGGGCTTCTCTCTGGAGACTAGCGTAAATTGACCCATTTCAATGCGCCATCTGCTGTTTTGGAAGAGGAAGTTGCTCAACTGCATTCGCATTGTGAAATAGTGTAGTCTCATTTATTTATATTTGTAAAACACAATACATATATTTATTACTCCTCTGTGTTTTCACTCAAACTGACCTTTGTATTTGCACATCACTTTCTGTTTGTTTGTGAGTCGAGTTTTCCCTCGCAAAGCAGATTATTTTTGTTTGCAAAATGCTGGATTTGTTTGTTTAATTATGGCACAATATTCACTCCATAGTCTAGAAACCACTCTGATGTATCACGTGCAGAATGAGCCCTGGCATTTTATTGCTAGCCAGGAAAGATGGCAGTTTATGTCTCTGTACAATCCAAATATATGCCTCCATGTCAACCTTCACACAAATGCAAGTCACCCATGCCGTTTACACTGATGCACCCCCATAGCATGACAGATGTTTTCTTTTGCACTTGTCGCCAATGAAATTCTGGATGGTCCCTTTTGTCTTTGGAACTGAGAACTCAATGTCAGTTTTTTCCAAAAACATGGACTCATCTGACCACAGCACACATTTCCACTGTCTTTTAGACCATTTGAGATGAGCTCGGGCCCAGAGAACTTGGCAGCATTTCTGCATAGAATCAGTAGCTTTCTCCTTGTTTAATGGAGGTACGAGTTGCATTTCTTCATGCAGCGTCAGACTGTTAAGTGACAACTGTTTTCCAAAGTACTCTTGAGTCCATGTTTGCTTTATTTAACACAGTAGCATGTTCGACAATTCTCTCATGACATTTTGCACAAAGTGGTGAACCATGACCCATCTATTCTTGCAAAGACTGAGAAGCTCTTTTACACCCAAACACAATACCCTCACCTATTACCACTTCACCTGCTAATTGTAGACTGTTCAAAAACTGTTTAAAGGTGCTAAAGAGGATGTTTTTGCAATATTACTTGAAACTGTCTTTACTAACTGATAAAAGACTATTTATTAGGTGCACTGAAAGGAATAAAATTAATATACATCATCTGTGCACGAGGTAGGGCCTTAAAAACATCAGCCAATCATTTACGCGATCATATGCTGGTCAGTGAAAACATTGGAATTCTTTTCTTTGTACTTTTGTCAGTTAAAAAGGTTATCATCACATTTTACAAAATGTCCCAACTCTTCTGCAATTGAGGTTGTAGAAAAATGTGTGGAAACTGATTGCCTTAAATTTCACAAGTAAGTTGTACTCAACTTTAAGTTCTTAATACAAAGACAGACAACGGATTGTTGGCACAACATGACATTTATTTGTTCCATAAAACAATGTTACTTCAAGTCATTACTTTTAAGGCATGCTATCAAATCAACAATTTAACACAGTAAGAAAAATTGCACATGCTGCAATTTGGAAATAATAATAATAAAAAAATATTAAGTGTCCCTTTTCTGACATCTTGTAAATCTAGATTTGCTTGGCCACACATAAAGCAGTGAGGACTTGCAATTTTCAGTGCTGAAATGCAGAAATAGAGAACACGCTAAACTCTATAAACAAGCTTCTTAGTAAAGAACAAGTTTCCTAGTTCTCTTAAAAATGAAAGTTCTCTTTAAAAACAATATCTTAGAGACTAAAACTCTTAAAGTGATAGTTCACCCAAAAATGTAAATTCTGTCATCATTTACTCACCTGCACGTTGTTCTCAGACTCTTTGTTCATCTTAGGAACACAAATGAAGATATTTTTAATCAAGCCTGAGAGATTCCTTTCTATTGAAAGTCTATTCACAAAAACTCTTGATGCTTCAAACTTTCTTAAAGAGATCATAAAAGAAATCCATATGAAATGAGCAGTTTAATCTGTCTTATGAAGAGACATGATTACTTTTATGATAACCACAACATCAGTGAACATAAACAGAAGCTTAAACATACTTGCTTGATGTGCATAAGCAAGCTCAAAAGTGCTGAGTAACACACAAGAACCCCTTTAGTTCTCAGGCATCAAGCAAGCATGCTTCAACTTCTGTTGACCAAAAGTGAATGCTGTAAACTTTATACGCTAATAAATGTTTCTATGTGAATAAAAGCCTAAATTCAATCTGTTCATCATATAAAGTTCATTATATAAAGATTGTGTCTTTAAAAGACTTGGATTAAAGCTCCTTTCAAATTGATTTATTTTACTACCTCTTTATGAATGTTTTGAAGCATCAGAGTCTTGGGTGAATAAACTTTCAACGGAAGAACAGAAATCTCAGACATCATTAAAAATATTTTGGATGTGTGCCAAAGTTCAAAAGTCTCATGGGTTTGGGATGACATGAGGGTCAGTAAATGATGACAATTTTCATTTCTGGGTGCATGATTTTACCCTTTAACTGTTATGCAAACTTCAATTTTGGAAATAAGAATCCTGGAAATACATCCTTCAGTAGTGATAGCATTTTCTAAATTATTAATAGTCAATCAAGAACAATTACACTGAAAAATGCTCCATTACACCACAATGACATGTTTTACATCAGACAATTTCTCAGGGATTGTATTTTAGGTGTGAGTGACAAAATCAGCCATTGAATGAAAACAAAGGTGTCCTTCAGTTCTGGAGGATACTCTAATTTCATAACATAAATGAGTCCAAACAGCAGGCACACGGCTTGGGGAAGATTTTCAGGGTAGTCCACTACAATTGTACCTTCCAAAATTATTGCAGTAGATGTGGCGTCAAGAAGCAGTAAGTTAGATATGGTTCCAGAGTCCTCAGGGATGGACAATATGGTGATTGACATCTCTTCTTCATCACAGTCCTAAAGACAGTAGCATTTGAAAAAAATAAGTTCATTGTGTATTTTAAGAGTGCATATTAAGGTTAAACATTTGCAAATAAATTAATAACTTTGTATTTTGTTTAAATGTAAAGGTCAAAAGCGGAAAAAAGGCATTCAAACTGCTTCTCAAAAAGACAATAAAACAAGCTGAACAGTATTCTAGCTATAAAATTACAGCCTATTCTGAAATTGCTGATTTGACATTTGAAAGGTGGTCAAAGTTCAGCATTTTGATTAAACATTGATTTCCCACATAGGAACTCTTGCTTATTTGGTTTCTTTATTTCTTTCTAACCTCTTTTTTTCCTCATTTGCTCATTTCTTTCACTTGCTTACCTTCTTTCTTTTTCTGTCATTCTGTCACAATCCCAGTTCTGTGTCTTAAGTTTTGTATGGACTTTTACAGTTGCAAGAAAAAGTATGTGAACCACTTGCAGAATCTGTGAAAATGTGAATAATTTTAATAAAATAAGAGGGATCATACAAAATGCATGTTATTTTTTATTTAGTGCTGTCCTGAGTAAGATATTTTACATAAAATATGTTTACATTTAGTACACCAGACAAAACAGTTGAGTTTATTAAAATAACCCCATTCATAAGTATGTGAACCATTGGTTCTCAATACTGTGTGTGGTTACCTGGATGATCCACGACTGTTTTTTTTGTTTGTTTGTTTGTTTTGTGATGGTTGTTCTTGAGTCTCTTGTTTGTTCTGAGGAGTTAAACTGAGCTCTGTTCTTCAGAAAAATCTCCAGGTCCTGCAGATTCTTCAGTTTTCAAGCATTTTTTGCATATTTGAACCCTTTACAGCAGTGACTGAATGATTTTGAGATCCATCTTTTCACATGGAGGACAACTGAGGGACTCAAACACAACTATTAAAAAAGGTTTAAACATTCACTGATGCTCCAGAAGGAAACATAATGCATTAAGAGCCGGGGGTGAAAACTTTTGAACAGGATGAAGATGTCACAATTTTTCTTATTTTTTTAAAAATATCATTGTTTTTCATTTAGTACTGCCCTTCGGAAGCAACAGAAGATACTTGCATGTTTCCCGGAAGAAAAATTAAGTACAATTTACCTCGATATTTGAATTCAAACGTTTTTTGCATGTTGGCTCTGAGACACTTGCTTGGTATTTACCATCATTTCTCCTGCTCTTTGTCTAGCAAAAAAATTACTCATCACTAAATGAAAGCTTAAAATGAAGGCTTGATTGTTTCAGGGGCCTTGTCATAGGTTCATTGATTTTGAATTTGTGTTACTTTTGCTATATTTTCAGACTTAAAACAATGATTTGGTAAACCTCTTTTACCAGTGTCCTCTTTTGTGCTAAGAAATAAGTCTCCCGACGATTCTCTCCCAAGTGGTTCCATTGTTGTCAGCATTAAGTCTGAGAATGATTCGGTGGGCCATAACATTTAATTTTTAAAAAATTACTTCTCTTTAAATGTTTTGGTTCATCATACTTACCTTTTAATCAAAAATTGCATTAAACTTACACCATTTTTTTTTAAAGTTCTATTTAGTAAATGGGTGTACTCATTTTTGCAACACAACATTTTATCACTTTGATATTTTCCTGAATAATTTTGACATGCTTCTTTGGTAACTGATCAAGCAGACCTGCAGGAACATTATATTTCTACAGAACCCTAACATTGCTTCTAAGTAAAGATTAATTGCTGAATTTAAGTTTCAGAGAGGGTGTTTTATATATATATATATATATATATATATATATATATATATATAGACATTTTTGCAGATTTATTAAAAAAGAAAAACTGAAATATCACATGGTCCTAAGTATTCAGACCCTTTGCTCAGTATTTAGTAGAAGCACCCTTTTGATCTAATACAGCCATGAGTCTTTTTGGGAAAAATGCATCAAGTTTTTCACACCTGGATTTGGGGATCCTCTGCCATTCCTCCTTGCAGATTCTCTCCATTTCTGTCAGGTTGGATGGTAAACATTGGTGGACAGCCATTTTTAGGTCTCTCCAGAGATGCTCAATTGGGTTTAAGTCAGGGCTCTGGCTGGCCCATTTAAGAACAGTCACGGAGTTGTTGTGAAGCCACTCCTTCGTTATTTTAGCTATGTGCTTAGGGTCATTGTCTTGTTGGAAGGTAAACCTTCGGCCCAGTCTGAGGTCCTGAGCACTCTGGAGAAGGTTTTCGTCCTGGATATCCCTGTACTTGGCTGCATTCATCTTTCCCTCGATTGTCGTCCTGTCGTTGCAGCTGAAAAACACCCCCACAGCATGATGCTGCCACCACCATGCTTCACTGTTGGGACTGTATTGGACAGGTGATGAGCATTTCCTCGTTTTCTCCACACATACCGCTTAGAATTAAGGCCAAAAAGTTCTATCTTGGTCTCATCAGACCAGAGAATCTTATTTCTCACCATCTTGGAGTCCTTCGGGTGTTTTTTTAGCAAACTCTATGCGGGCTTTCATGTGTCTTGCACTGAGGAAAGGCTTCCGTCGGGCCACTCTGCCATAAAGCCCCGACTGGTGGAGGGCTGCAGTGATGGTTGACTTTCTACAACTTTCTCCCATCTCCCGACTACATCTCTGGAGCTCAGCCACAGTGATCTTTGGGTTCTTTTTTACCTTTCTCACCAAGGCTCTTCTCCCCCGATAGCTCAGTTTGGCCAGACGGCCAGCTCTAGGAAGGGTTCTGGTCGTCCCAAACGTCTTCTATTTAAGGATTATGGAGGCCACTGTGCTCTTAGGAACCTTAAGTGCAGCAGAAATTTTTTTGTAACCTTGGCCAGATCTGTGCCTTGCCACAATTCTGTCTCTGAGCTCTTCAGGCAGTTCCTTTGACCTCATGATTCTCATTTGCTCTGACATGCACTGTGAGCTGTAAGGTCTTATATAGACAGGTGTGTGGCTTCCTAATCAAGTCCAATCAGTATAATCAAACACAGCTGGACTCAAATGAAGGTGTAGAACCATCTCAAGGATGATCAGAAGAAATGGACAGCACCTGAGTTAAATATTATGAGTGTCACAGCAAAGGGTCTGAATACGTAGGACCATGTGATATTTCAGTTTTCTGCAAAAATGTCAACAATTCTGTGTTTTTCTGTCAATATGGGGTGCTGTGTGTACATTAATGAGGAAAAAAATGAACTTAAATGATTGTAGCAAATGGCTGCAATATAACAAAGAGTGAAAAATGTAAGGGGGTCTGAATACTTTCCGTACCCACTGTATATATATAAAATGGTACATGTCCATAGGTCTGTATTGTATCATTTATCATTGCAGCCTTATTTAAGTTGATTTTCTGTATACTGTATTTATTTTTGGACTGACAGTGGTTAATAAAGTCAAATAATTGTATGTGAGAGAGTCAGCTGTAATATCATTGTGTTCCTATTGGTCAGAGTTAGAGGATCTTAGCTTAGCCTGACAGTTAGCCTGCCTCAGACCAGGTTTCCCAACATAAGTTTCCAGAGTAACTGAGTTTGAACTAATTTAAGTATGCTTTATGAAAGAGAATTCACTGACAATAAGTCTGACTAACTAAAATAAGCCTGGCTTGTATTCTAATCTTGTTTTATGAAACAGCCCTCGGGCCCGTTTCAATAAGGGGATTCAACCAACTCTGAGTTAAATCTTGAACTCTGAGTTGACTTACACTAGAGATGGGAAACTTTCTAGAGTTTCTTTCTGTCTCCTCCCCCCTTTTAAAGCGCAAGCGATGTTTATTCATTCATTCATTCACGCTGCAAAAATGCTTTTCTTACTGGATGTTTTTTTTGGTCTTTTTTCAAGTACAAATATCTACAAATTCTTAAATCCAGATGGATTTTCTATATAAGAAAATATGATATTTAGTCTTGTGTCCTGGGGGATTTAAATTAATAATTAGTAATCTAACCATTACACTTGTAACTCTCATTTTTATAGTTTTTGACCAATGACCTCAAATACTGGTGTCAATTCTCTTCATCTTCAGACTGTCTGCCTAAAAACATACAGTTGGGTACTTTCCAACTCTTTTTAATGAGCACAGCTTTTATCAAATCTTATAGCTACTCCCCTAATAGTGGCATGGTCTGTTTTGAAACATTTATCACGTTGAAGGCCAAAGAAGAGATTACTATTTTGCAGGTGCAAGTTCAGCTAAGGTGAGCCCTACAGTGTCATTGTGCAGGCTTTGTTACCCATATCTTGAAGGTCAAAAGAGCTTACCATCATTATAAAGGTGCAATTTCATGGCAAGTCCAGCTAAACTAAAGAGAGACATACAGTGTAAATCACAGAGGCCATTCATATATTCTGCAAATATATCTGAAACGTCTAAAACAAAAATATACTATATCCACTACTATTTTAAGTGTTAAGAGAGAGTTACTCTTGAGAGAACTGTGCTATTTAAACTCCATGTTATAGTTTTTTGCTGGCAATGGATAATGCTGACATCAACATGGCCTCTGTGACATTTTACTTTGTAAGTCGGACCTTCAAGACATGTTTCTGGGTAAAAATGAGCTGTCACAATTATTGGTTTAAAAAAATTCATCTTGATTGATTTTCCCTGTTTGACTGATTTGTAATTTTGGTGGAGGGTCTGATGTAGATGCAAACTCCTCACCTTTCAGTGAAAATTCATCTTTTTAAGATCAAAATACTGCAGTAGACCTGATGAAAAAGTGTTTGGGGTGGTTGGGACTGTCTGAGAGGACAGTCTTTGGACAGGGTCACACTGAATGAAACTATGAGAATCACCTTCTCAGTAAAAAAAAAAAAAAAAAAACCTCCTCCTGGCTTCGTACATGCAACGTGCCTGGAAAGAGTGAATGCAAGCCTGAAGAGAGTCATCTCGGTCTGCCGGTGTGCCTTAAAGGATTAGCTCACTTTCAAATGAAAATTACCCCAAGCTTTACTCACCTTCAAGCCATCCTAGGTGACTTTCTTCTTTCAGATGAAGGGACCCATAAAGCTCAAGAAAGTGCCTCCATCCAAAGCAAAATGTATTCCACGCGGCTCCGTGGGGTTAATAAAGGCCTTCTGAAGCAAAGCGATGTGTTTGTGTAAGAAAAATATCCATATTTAACATGTTATAAAGTAAAATAGGAAGAAACTTGGGAAGAAAGCGTAACTGATGTCGCTTCAGTTAAGCTTTTTTCATAAGTGGAATATGGAAGGCGTTGGACATAGCATAAGTGTTTTGAACTGCGAGAGGCATTGACGCTACTAACATTACCATTTTGCCATTATGTTCACTCAGTTTGCTGGCAAAGTTTATGTGCGCAGATTTAGTGCACATACTCATGAGTCAATATGAATATTAAATATAGCCGAATTGAGCAGCACCTTCGCATTTCTGGCTTACTTCAACAGAACAGTCAAAAAGCAACAAATAAAGGCGCATTGCTTGTTTGCTTTGGAGGGAATAGTGCACACCCAAAAAACTATAATGTGGATTAACTAACCCCAGTGTAAAAAGGAAAAAAACACCTAGCAACGATGAAGCACATCTGTCAATTTTTAGCAGATCCTGCGTCCAGATATAAACAATCAAATTGAGTAAATGTCCTTTGAAGCTTCATATAAAGATTCTTTGACATTGTTATGCCAGTAGGTGGCGACCAGTGACTTAAAATATATTTTATAGAGATTGTTCAAAAACTCTGGATGAAACAAGCCTTCATTTATTAACTTCAACCAATTATTTACATAATGAATGCATTTAAAATATTTTTTAATAGACCCATTTGTAACATTAAATAAAACATTTTGCCAGAACCGCAAATAAATTACGTTATTTTTAGTTGTCTATTGTTTTGTTATCAGATTCGAGGGAGAACCGTGATCTGTATTATTTTTTTTATATCCAGATTATCCAAAATCATAAATAAACTTAAAATATATATATATATATATATATATATATATATATATATATATATATATATATATATATATATATATATATATATATATATATATATTTATTTATTTATTTTTGGCATCTATCTTATACTACTAGCACTGTTTTTAATATAATCTTAAAATATAATAGATTAATCTTAAAGACAAGGATGAAGACTTTATTCACATTAACAAGGCTTTGGGACAATCATAATGCATTATGATTCAGGAATTTCTGTAAAGTTCAGCAAAGTTCCACATCTTTGTAACCTTTTTCACTCCTGATGCATTTGCACCCCTACAAAAAAAAAACTCATCAACTTGGTGTTGATAGAGACACACTTTACCATCTGAACTACAGGAACACTTAAAACATTTAACATAAAATACTGTCCTTTAAACTCTAAACACAACAAATGTACTGTCTGATTTGTCAACTGGCAGAGTTTTTTGGTGATTTCATGGTGCTTGCTAAAGCAAATTCAACACAAATTCAAGTAAAAAATTTTTTTTAACCTGATGATTATTTGACCGCTTTACCCTATTTTTGACAGCATAAACAAAAATTTATAAGCATAAATGCTTAATTATTTTCGTGAAATTCACACACATACATTATGATAAATCATCAAACAGGAGCACTGGAATCTTGGCTTGATGACAAAGGGATTGTTCACCCAAAAAAGAAAAATCTACATTTTCAAGAGTGTTGATAAACAATTCCGGTAGTAAATGACAGAATTTTCTTTTTTGGGTAAACTATGCTTTTAATTCCACATGTGGCACGAGAACGTTAAATGCAAAAGCTCTCCCTCTCTCTCTCTTTCTTGCGCTCTCTCTCTCCCTCTCTCTCTCAGAGAGTAGGAATGAAGACTTGCAAAAGACATTACATATATACTGTTTTTATTGTTCAGGAATGCAATATCAAAATGAAAAATGAGAGATCAAAGCACATGTATCACTTATTTGATGTATCATTTTTAAACACTGCTGATTAATATTAATCTAATACATTTTGTCTGTGATTTTTATATTTGTAAATGCATTACTTGCATCATTTTAAAACACATCCTGAATCATTTTATAACTATTTTCATTCATAGTTATTTTTTTTTTTACTGGATATTTACTGTTGCTATAGGTACTGAAACTTTTTTTTAGTGCACTGGCATTATTTACCAATGTTCATGTACTCACAAAAAAAAAAAAAAAAAAAAAAAAAAAAAAAAAAAAAGGATAATCACATAAATATACAAATTCAAACAAATACATAAGTATTGTACTGCCAAGAACGTGTTGGACTGTCATTTACTCGAGACCTACACATTCCATTCCTTCCTAAAGCTTCTACATTCTTTAATCCTGAGGAAGCTGGATCAGCAAATCAATGTCCGGCACTGTACAAGTGTTGATCTTTATGCCATCAATTCTTCTTTTTCCTTGAACGCTTTCATCCGTGCCTGTTTAAAACAGAATACAAGAGAAACACAACATTGTTTGAGTCTTGTTATAACACATTGTATTTGCAAATGACTTCACAATCAATGCCTGAGAATATCGATGTTATAATACATCTGATAACTCACCCCTGCACCAAAGATGTTCTTGTATTATTTGTGTACTTTTTTTTTTTTTTAAAGAATTATTTTCTTTAAGGGTGTGTTCACACTTGGCAGGTTCGGTTTGAATAAATTGCAATTGCTCTGTTAGTGCGGTTCATTTGAATAAGTGCGAGCGCTGCAATCTGAACCCTGGTTTGCACCAAACAACCTTTAGAGCCGTTCGACTGAAATACGAATGTAACATGGAGCAAAGACATCTAAACAAACCAAAAAGAGACATGATGTCACCAGATGAGACCCTAAAAAGGACAGAATGCTCAAGCACGCATGGTTCTGCTTGTCATAGTCACAATGTTGCCCATTACAGTTCGGTATAGGTGTCAGAACCGCTGTCTCCTTGCAGCAGATCTTCATTTGTGTGGAACAGAGGAATTCCTGCCAATGTTTTAACTCCTTTACAAATTTTAAGCTCTTTGTGAGTGTGTTCTTAGCTGGTAAAAAAACTAACATGTACACACATACAACAAGTGCATTAAGCCCAGCACGCAGCATTATGTTGGATTTTCGGGAAGGTCCGCCACAAAACATGTCAAAAGCATTTGTTGTATCTTTAGGTTTGGTCTTAAAGGGGGCCTATTATGCCCCTTTTACAAGATGCAAAATAAGTCTCTGATGACATCAGAGTGTGTTTGTGAAGTTTTAGCTCAAAATTCCCCAGATAACTTTTTATTGCATGCTAAAATTACCACTAATTTTTGGGGCGAGCAAAAACATGTCCCTTTAAATGCTGCTCCCAGACCCCTTTAAAGAAGAGGGCGGAGCTTCAAGAGCTTATGCAACAACAAAACAGGACCAATCTCATGCACTGAAAATGTCAGCCTTATATTTTAGAACCAGTGTTGGACAATGATGCCTACAAAGCCAGGGAATATGCTTCATGGAGAACAGGTATGGTTTAGTTTAATTACGGTTATAATTTGTCATCTTGCTTTTATCCACTATTTGTACAATTTAGTTGTAGCGAACCCCATCTGAGTGATGGCCATAACTTTACTGATGAGTTTTATCAAGTTTTTATTAAGGTGTACACCACATAAAAGATGAAGCATCGGTTTTCACTCCAGAAAAATTATAAGAGCTGAATAAAACAGTACAAGAAGTGTGTATTAAAGTCGTATCCATAAACTCTCTCCATTGCATTATCATCAACATACACAGCGAATTACACAAAACACTTGTTACATCTAACAGTAAACAAATCTATAGAGAACTTGCACATTTTTGGGGGGTGCTTAATAAACTGGTAAACTTTATATCCGTAAAAACTCTGATGACCTGTAATAAAGTCTGTGCTCTCCCTTTCATGATTTCCGTACCCAGTATCGCTCTGGAGACTGTAAGCTGGATCACAAACAGTTGGTACTGATCCATGCTTGAGTAAAAATTTTTTAGAAAAACCCGTTTTGTATTATAACTTTGTATTGACCCTCGTTCACAAAGCAGTGTGGTGTAAAATGATTCGCATACGTACATTCTTCTTTCACATACACATATTTCACATTCAGTTAATCGCTGCAAATGTGTCTATTTACAACGTGACTTTGAAGCACTGAGTATTGTAGCCAAGCACAGGCAATACTGTTGAAAATAATGGCCAATGAGAGGCATTTATTAAGTTACCGGTTGTTTGTGAGACTCCGCTCAATATCCCTCAAAACACTGAATAAATTTCTGTTTAGAGCCAGTTTAAAAAGTCCTACACTCACAAATCCTCTCATAAAAAACAAAGTATAGTAGACACATTGTAATTTAAAGATTTATTGTGCACTTTAGTCAAATTTATTGACTAAAATGGGAGTTTTTCGCAAGTGTGCTGACCTACAGCTTCAGTGATTAAGGGAGTGCGCGTTAATTGCTTGCTTTGACTAACTCATTCGTAATTTGAAAAGTTCTTATTTTTCATGAGACTTTGTAACTTTTCCTTCTTCAGTAAATAAAGTGTTAAACCTTGAGAACTAATTTTTAAACCTAGCAATCTTATAATGCCTAGCCTAATTAAAAAAAATCTTTGGAAATGGCTAATATGAGCTAAAAAGTGCTCATGACCTCATTTTTATTTCTAAAAAAAAAAGTGTTTGTTTTCCATCAAATGTTGGATTTTCTACATCTTGAAACTTTCAGTTTTACAAATGGGGACAATCTCTGAAGGATGGATAAAAGTTTTTTTGTCATCATAATAACTGAAGTGCTGGAATGTCCAATTACATTTACAATTATATTGATTTTCTTATTCAAATGTTCCCATTATCTTCAAGTCTTAATTGCAATCAATAAAACTGGTTCATTGGCAAATTAGGTAATTGTGCCAACTGTATTAAAATATAAAAACTACTTTACTTTGGTTTAGTGTTGATAAAGGGGTAACATGAGCCTTATTGGTAGGGCTGTGGGGGTACTTGAGGCTAAAAAGGTTGGGAACCACTGGTTTTGATTATTTTATATGCAAGCTATATCATAAAAAAAATAATTCCCTTTATGCTGGGTAAATAACCAAATTTGCTGGGTAAAGTTAGTCCAACCTGTGTTCTGTCCTATATTTTGGGCTAAAAACAACCCAAAATATACACATATGTGAAAGTAGAATGTAAGTGTGTGAGAGTAGAAATGTGTATGTGAAAGGAGAATCTGTGTGTGAGAGTAGAAATATATGTATGTGAAAGGAGAATGTCACAGTTTTAGACTAACGGTTTCGGTACGGTTCGGTATGTGATATATTCAGGTAAAAAATTACTACTGTCAAATAAAAATAAAGAAAATAAGAACAAATAATCAAACGGCAAATAAATAAAGCTTTTGAGGTTTTTCCATGTATCCAGTTCAGGTACAGAATTTGAATAAAGTATCTAATAAAATGTAAAACAACATTGCATGCATTTTATAAAGTCACCCCACATGGGATTCGAACCCACAATCTCTGGATCATGTGTCTGTCACTCAACTCTTTGCGCCACTGAGCAGACAGTGTCACACAGCTGTCAGAGTTCAGTAGTTCATGACAATGAACTCACAATGAAGAGCAACACAGCATACATTTCATGCACTCAAATGTCTGAGTTGTAGTGCAATGCAGAGCAAGAAGAGCAAAAATAGCAGAAATTGAATGTACATGAAAAACAGCTGGTTCAGAAGTATAGGTAAGAATGAACTCAAAATGATCAGAAGCTAAAATGAAAATGAACATAGAATTAATAAAAATAGATTAATTTCTAATTAAAAGAAGAAAGACTAGTACAATACTTGTTTGGATAATAAAGGAATTGAAATGACAACATTACAAACAATTTTATAAAGTTGACCCACACGGGACTCGAACCCACAGTCTCTGGATCATGTGTCTGTCACTCAACTCTTTGCACCACTGGACAGGCAGTGTCATACAGCTGTCGAAGTTTAGTAGTTCATGAGAATGAACTCACAATCAAGAATTTTTATAAAAATGCACCATATGTTATATTTATAAATTTTAGTTTAGATCATTCACAGAAACATCCCATATCAGGAACAGAAGCAATTTGTACAAAATAAGCATTTAGCATGCTAAGCTAATTAGCATAAGACAACAAACACAAGCAAGGTCATATTCAGAGACGAATATCTCGGGAATGGTAGCGAATATCAAAAATCCGTTCAGTCATTTCTATGCGGCTCGGTCCAAAGATCATCTGAGCTGATTTTGGACAAAATTTGTGGGAGGAGTAGCAAAAAAACTGTTTTTCATTTATTTCAATATGGCGGACAGGGACATTTAAGGAAAATGACAAATGACACATCGTTGGAATTGGCGTTAGCCAGGGAATAAAATGACATAAAGCATACACATTTTGGAAAATGTTTTCAAAAGTTATAAGCGTTTTTGCAAAAAACATTATATCTGTGGAACAGTAGGTGGCGCTGTGTTGAATCTTCTCAGGTACCTTCAGGACCTTCTAAAGGTCATACGTACCAATTTTTGTGAAGATATGTCAAATTGTTTAAAAGATATTGCAATTTATGACAAAATTCAAAATGGCGGACATGCGTATCATCTAATGTTGACAAAATCTATATCCTCGGATTCGGCATGGCCCCAGGAATCCAATGACAAACTGTTCAAAAGTTATTGGCCAAAATAGCCATTTTTCAGATCTCATGAACTGTAGGTGGCGCTGTTCCCAAATTTGGCATGGAACCTCAGATCATGGTATTGATCAAGTGTACCAATTTTTGTTTCGATTGCTCAAATTTTGGCCGAGATACAGCCTCTATAGCAATTTCAAGTCGACCTCGTGAACTTCATGACAACATAACTTTTGAACAAATATGAATACAAAAAATCTGTTCAGTCATTTATAAAAAATATAATATAATATATAGAAAAAAATAATCTTAATTCAGGGTTTATGCAGGTTTCAGTAAGTCAAATTTAAGACCTTTTTAAGACATTTTAAGACCATAAAGATTGAAATTTAAGACCTACACGACGCATTACCAAAAATATTAAAATCAAAGAAATTCTGAAAAAATCATTTTATTTCAATGAATTCAGTCATTGAAAAAGCATTAATTTAATTTACAGATAAAGCAGTCACATTAGTAACCTTCAATGTGCCAAATGCCCAAAGCCTTAGGCCCAAAATGAAAATAGGCTAAAACAAACTTGCCCTCAAATAGAATAGATTTCATCTCATATTTATTTACATTACAAAACAGCATATTAATAGCCTAATAAAGATTGAACAGGCTACTCCAACCCATGTAACAACCAATGTAGCGTGCGCACACACACACACTCACACCAGATAATCCATTTTAGATAGATAGATAGTTACCTCGGGATAATTACAGTATCTATCTAACATGGATTATCTGATGTATGTATGTGTGTGTGTGTGTGTGTGTGTGTGTGTGTGTGTGTGTGTGTGTGTGTGTGTGTGTGTGTGTGTGTGTGTGCGTGCGCCTGCGTGCGTGCGTGCGTGTGTGTGTGTGATTTTGGCTTTCATTGAACATTACGACATACGGCCCGGTAAGAGTACGAATCAATTCCCTCTTTATAAACTCCCCCTAAGCGATCTTGTTGGGCCCGCAAGAGAACGTCTTCGCGATTACTGAATCAGGGAACATCACTTGGAAGAGATCGCTAATCTCACTGTTGCTATTAAATGAGTGGTGTTTAGTCACCGTGTGTAGTATCCAAAGCACCTCGGCTTTCGATGTGTCAGTCGATCCAAAAGTACCCCGAAGGTTGTTCGACGGAGCTGCGATGATATTGCGCTGGAGACCGGAGGGACCAGGCATTGAGGAGGACGACGGCAGTGGTGAGGCTAATTGGCGCCTTTACACCGCTTCACACCCAGACTCCCTAACTGTTTTTTTTTTTTTTGCAAAGTTTGCAGTGAGCCTCGTACCTGGAGCTGGGTACCGCTTGTAACCAACAGCAGAAATCGCTGTGATCTAGCCATGTCTCGTTGAAAGTACACTTTCCCATTTTCCACACGTAGCCGAACTTTAACAAACTCTGAGGAGACGCAGACGTATTTCGCGGGCAGGTTTTGCATTTATCACGGGATTTGTAGTTTTATCACCGCGTATACCAACACCAATATACCCCAGAAAGAACTACGACTCGCTACTTTTTTGCTACTTTGTAATAACTTTCAACAGGTAGCGTTTCTGGAAATGGGTAAAAAAAAATTAAGACCTGACTAAATGAAATTTAAGACCTCGGATGAAAATCTGGCCGTTTTTAAGACTTTTTAAGGCCTTAAATTTACAGTTCAGAATTTTAGACTTTTTAAGACTTTTTAAGACCCCGCGGAAACCCTGTAATTACATAATTTTTGGTTCCAATTTACTACCAATTTTACTGTTAGTCCACTGTATGAAGAATTTTTGGGTAAAATGTGTCACAGTTTACTTTATTTTGCTATTCTCACTTACATAAATGAACTATAGTGTCCTGAACCCACTAGTAAAAATATATCAAAAATATTAACAAAAATGTAGGGCTGCAACAACAATTCAATAAAATTGATAATCGATAATGAAAATCATCGACAACGATTCTCATTATCGATTAGTTGGGTCTGCCCACTGTGCATGGAAGACTTCCGACATTTGCATCAAATTACAGCACTGAATAACACATTTCTATGGACAAAATGCATCAAATAAAAATAGTGGAGGAACCAGAGTGAACCACTATGGAAAAGGTATGTGATCAAAGCTGATCAAAACAGGAGAATTTTTTATTTTAAGCTTCAAGCTAATGCATTAGCGTAATGGCTTGCCCTGTCAGGCGCTTTGACAGATAAATGTGCATCCTCAGCACAAAACGTTCATTCTACAGCTATATCCTTATCTGTAAATGTTACAAAATCACGCAAACAGTTCCATTTTGCATAAAGGCTTGTTTTGACAGTCTGCGTTAAACTTCAAACTTTACTGAATGAGAGCCGGCGTGCGCACCCGCGTCAGACAGACGGAATGCGGTAGAGAGGGATATTCAGCACAAAATTACTAATTTT
Source organism: Megalobrama amblycephala (assembly GCF_018812025.1). Taxonomy (NCBI): domain Eukaryota; kingdom Metazoa; phylum Chordata; class Actinopteri; order Cypriniformes; family Xenocyprididae; genus Megalobrama; species Megalobrama amblycephala. The sequence goes on along the minus strand of NW_025953341.1, from coordinate 375,644 downwards.
GCTGAAATATCTGGGGCCGTAGTCACAAAACATCTTAAGGCCAAAAGTAGCTCCTAAATTGCTGATTTAGGAGAAACTCTTAAAAATAATGGGCGTGTCAGTCCTAATTTTAGGAGTCCTAAATTTTTGCTCTAAGAGTATTTCACAAAGCATATTTTCCTAAATCTGTGAAACTTTAGGAATAGTCAGGAGGACTCCTAAGTCACTAAGACCAAATCACAAATAATCCTAATCCACCCAAAGACACTGTCCACCATTGAGGCAATAGCGACAGAGGCTTAGGTGTAGAACTTTTTCTTCATAAATGCAATACATTTTGATTTATAGGTTTGAATCTACGATGAGATGCCAAAAATGAAATCTTTAACAAATAAATATTGTCCAATTACCTGTGGCAGTGGTTTTCATGAGTTCACATTTACAAATGAATGAAGAGTAAAAAAATATATAATAAGTGTATTTGGTGTGCTGTCCAAGGAGATCGAGCTTGAAATTTAGCCCAAACCCAAAGTTCTCCCCATATCTCCAGCCGAGAGTGATGAGCGGGGTGGCGGAGGGATGCAGAAAACTGACAAAGTAATTATAGGCGAGTCGGCTCTCGTCTGTGTATATAGTCTCCTCTCGAGCTGATTAGGTAGACCGTTTCAATGTGTTCCTCCTAAACTTTGTTAATAAAACAATTTGTCGCTTGCATTTTGCATTCTCTTGAGATGCAGACATCCAAGAGGCGGTCCACAATTAACTGTATATACTAATTTAATTAGTGACAGTTAGTCTACATTTTAAAACTTTTATTTGCATATGGCAACATTTTTATTAAAACATTTATTTGAATAGGGCAACTTTTGTATTTTAAAACCTTAATATGGAAACATGACACCTCATTCTACAATATTTCTATGATTAAATCGCTGACTCCTTCCCCATCAGCCAATCACTGTATGTATACTCCATGGCAAGGAGGTCCAGGATTTTGTGATTCTGCGATCGCTGAATTTATCGCAAAATCAAGTAAACTCTGCAGTAATCGGAGGATCTTGCATTTTTTTCTTAATTGCCGCAGATTTTGGGCTTAGACACGTCCCGTGACGTCATCGCAACATGCATGTTTGAGCTGAGCAGCTCGGACCAATAATAGACAACGCGTCGCGACTGGAGTTCAGAGCAGCGGGCCGATCTCGATCACACAACAACATTTCTACACGTGTGCTGAGAAGAAACCGCTTGCATTCACCGCAGAATTAATTTCATCGCTGTGAAATCTTGAGAAGCATTCACATTCGTCGCAGAATTCTGTTAAACCACAGATATCAGATCAAACGGTGCCGCTGTGGACACGGTTTGATCTGATATTTGATCTGATTTCTGTGGTTTAACAGAATTCTGCGACGAATGTGAACGCTTCTCACAAGATTTCACAGCGATGTTATTAATTCTGTGGTGAATTCAAGCGGTTTCTTCCCAGTGCACGTGTAATCTGGAAACCATGAGAAACATTGTGACACTAACAGAAATAACAGAATGTTTGAGTGCTTTTAAGTGCTTCACACAACTTTTCCCAGCACTTCAAAGCTTTAAATATTGCCCAGTTTGAATGCTATTTTTAATGTGACGTCCAAAACTTTATTTGTTCATACATTATAGTTTGTCCCCATTTGTAAAACTAGTTTCACGATGTAGGAAACAAACACTTATTTAGAAATTTAAAAAAAAAAAGAATAAATTACCACTGTAGTAGATGTTGCAGAGGAGCTCTTATTGGCTTATTAGCCATTTTCACACCCTAGTATATATTTTTAATATTTATTAATAATAAAAAAAAGTTAACATTATCTGCATCTCAAGCTCAGTGCTTTTCTGTCAGCCCTCACAGCACTGCCAAATGGGGGGCTGGTGCCACCTTAGAACTTAAAGGGTTAGGTTCACCCAAAAATTAAAATCCTGACATTAATTACTCACCCTCATCTTGTTCCACACCCATAAGACCTTCATTCGATGGCTTAGTGAGGTGTCCATTGACAGAAAGTTAATTTACACTTTCAGTGCCCAGAAAGCTACTAAAGACATATTTAAAATAGTTCATGTGACTACAGTGGTTCAACCTTAATGTTTTGAAGTGGGGAGAATACTTTTCGTGCGCCAAGAAAACAACAAAATAACGACTTCATTCAACAATATCTAGTGATGGGCGATTTCAAAACACTGCTTCATGAAGCTTCGCAGCTTTCCGAATCTTTTGTTTCGAATCAGTGGTTCGGAGCGGGTATCAAACTGCCAAAGTCACGTGATTACAGTAAATGAGGCTTCATTACATCATAAAGTCTTTCAAAACGTTTCGAAATTTCAGTGTTTCACTACTGGGGGTGATGATCTCTGTGAAACCATGCTGTAAATATTGCCGCAAATTTTGAGAAAAGCCGCCGCAAATTCAGTCATTTTAGGCCACAAAAATCAGAAAAAAGTCCCGTGAAATCCTGGAAGGACTGCAATAAGAAAAGACTGTCACTGAGTTTTTTTGGATATAATGTGTGAATATTATTTAGAAACTATTTAGTTGTTTCAGTTATTTTCCTAATAAATGGCAATACCATTTTTAGCTTTAAACAAGTTTTTGATAGATTCCTAAAATATTTGAGTTCTCTCTTTATTATGACAGGCAGTCTAATAAATTAAACACTGTATGTTTTCATGGCATTCAATTGGCACATTTGTTTGAAGTACATTGGGCAGGATGTGCAAAAATGTGTATTTTTGTCAATAAAATAAAATAAATAAAATTATTATTTTTATCCGATAAATCCATTTAAATCTACACTATTTAAAAAAATAATCTGCCAAATAATTGATAATCAAAATAATCGTTAGTTGCAGCCCTACAAAAATGTCTGAATAATTTTTTTGCTTTGTGGCAGGGCGCAAATATATACACACACACACACACACACACACATCATATATTATAACACTATATATTGTGGGAAGAGCACATGCACAAAAGGACTTACACATTCTGACTGACTAGCACGTAACGTAGATCAAGTTCACTTGTGTATCTGCGTAATTTTGTGCAGCTATACATGCAAGTCATGATGTTAAATTTATGTAGCATAAAAATCTGATTAATCTCATATAGAAAGTGTTTGAGGTAAATAACTCGCTAGCACAGCTTCATTGTACAGGTTATCATCTTAAGCTTCAGCGTGTGCGCTCAAACAGCAAAGCAGAACATTAATAATTGATCGGGGCTATCATATACAGAACATTATAATTGTATACACTACAGTAATAAAATGTTAATTCTTTGGATTTAGTTGCCGTGTTTGCCGTCACTGTGTGTGATTTTGTGCAAATATAAGTTGTAATATGATGTTTATTATGTATAAATATCTGATTTATCTTATATAGGATGCATTACTTTTAATTAATTAACCTCTTAGCAAAGCGCTTCTTATTATGGGTGTTCATTCTCTTCAGCGAGTGCAGCTCAAACAGCAAAAGTAATGTTGTCCAATGAGTTTTTTTAGGCCAATAAAGTTGTAAAGTTGGTAACACTGTACAATAAGGTCTCATTTGTTAATGCATTAACTAACATGAACTAACAGAGAGCAATAACCTTTGTTATTATTGTTAATATAATAAAATATTTGTGTTCATGTTAGTTCACAGTGCATTAACTAATGTTAACAGATAAAACTTTGGATCTTAAAATTTTTTTATATATATATATATATATATATATATATATATATATATATATATATATATATATATATATATATATATATATATAAAAACTAACCCTAACCCAACTGGTGAGTAACTCAGGTTCAATGTTGATTTTTACCCTCATTTGGCGCTTTGAACCCTGGCTAACATGCTAATAGTGTCACTGCAGTCCTACTTCATATCACCATGATATCTATAGTCATATTGGCCAGCATTAAAGCAGACACTGCACTTCAAGGGTGTGTGCACAGAAAACTGCCTGTCAGAGCACGAGTAGAGGAATGGAGTTCTCTTTTGAGCCTTACTGTGCTTGAATGGTTGAAAATCACTTATACATTTAAACACGCAAGGCTTCAAAATGTATGAAAAAGATAAACCTCTGTATTAATGCAAAACTGCAACGTCGTCACATGAGCACAATCACAATGTATTAGGGCTGTCAAAAAAAAAAAAATTCGAATTTTGAATATGCGTCGAAAGGTAAAACCTGTGCATTCGAATTTTTGCAGTGTCAAGAGGAGCACAAGCCATGATGACGTAACTGACGTGGCTTGTTTGTTGTTAGGTTATCCAGTACAGCATGGTGCAGGGTGCATTCATTTGATAAATATAATGGAGGAGTCAAAAAGTGAGCGCGCTGATGTTGACGCAAGAAAAAAAAAAGACTAGTTCGATAGTGTATGTGGTCAGACCCTAAGCAGTGCTGAAGAAGGCATCAGGCCTTTGGAGCAGATGGATATGTATGAAAGAGAAGCTACGCTACCCGCTGACAAAAACCCTCTCAGTTGGTGGCAAAAACCGTGCGGTATGTTTGTTTCCACATATTGCGCAGCTGGCAAAGACATACTTGACCATACCTGGCACTAGGCATGTGACGGTATCAAATTTTCATGTTGCAATTAGCTTTTATCACGGTATAAAAGTGTTGTCATAGTATAACAGGTTTAAGAACTTTTTGTAATAAAAATAACTCTGAATGTTTAAATACAACACAAAAATATATAAAGTCAAATTTTCAAACAGATTAAAGTGCAAAAGAATTAGGCTATAAAGAACAACAGGTAACACTTTACAATAAGGTCTCATTATTTAATGCATTAACTAAGATTGAGGAACACTGTCATGATCACTAGTGGGAGTGCCCTAATCAGCCACTAGAGGGCACTCCAACCCGGACTCTTGTTTTCTGCATATGGATCTACCTTCTTGTCTCTGTGCCATACGTTACAGAAAGTATTTTTTTGTTAGTGTTAGTTAAGAAACACAACTGATCATTGTTAGTTTTATCTCAAGTCCATTAAATAAGTTCTTTTGATTTTAGTAATGTTATTAAACAGTTACTAAGAAATTAACATTAACTAAAAATAATTAATGCTTTATAAGTATTTTTCATCATCAGTTTGGTAATGAATTAACATGTTAACTAATAAAGCCGTATGTCTTTAAGTTTTACTGAACAATAACAAATAATCAGAACATTTCTAATCATTAGGGCATGTTGTAGTCCAGATTAAAATATATGTTTGAAACATTTTAAAAACTTCACCAGCGCAGTTGCTTTGTTTATGGGGTTTCTGAGGTAACCGTTGCACTCTGCTGTTCCATCAGCGCCCTCTGCTGTCAGAGAGTGAATGCGCACTTTAATTCAGCTCGTCTCCTTCACTCGTTCCGCCATGTGCTTCTCATGCATGTTGGGCTTGTTTACATCTGAGCGCATGTCCCTTTGACGCAGAATACAGCGCTGTTGTGCATTTTATACGGTTGATGGGGAAAGTATTATAATATGTATTATAAAAATTGTAATAATTGGTGGTAAATTATTTTTACGGTATTTTGAAATGCCCACGATAACAATACCGTGCATATTCATTATCGAGATATATCGCATTACCGAATATCGGCATAAGTCTACCTGGCACAACGGTCAGAGGTGCGTTTCCCAAAGCGAACTATGGTCGCAAGTTCCGTCGTTACCAAGAGAGTTCAGTGGGACTTACGGCCATAGTTGACTAACGATGCTTTCGGGAAACACACCCCAGAGTTGAGCGCGTGTTTTCATCAGCTAGAAACATTGTCAAAAAAACAAACAAACAAACAAAAAAAAAAAAAACACTTCCTGGTGTTTTGATGAGCAATATATGTAGTGAGCGGATTGTTTCTGAATGGCAGGTAGCTATTTTGTGTTCATGTAACAAACATTACGCTGTCTGTTGAAGCGTGTTTTCTCAGATTAGTGATGTATTAGTGATGTACAGTTTTTATGCACTTCTTGTTACCTTTCATGCACATTAATGACCTCTTTTATTTAAAAACAGTTGTTTGAAAAAAAAAAAAAAGTGAATGTCATTTCATTTCAATATAAGATGCGATGCTTGTATATTTGCTTATTGCGTTCGCTTGCGCTCTCTTGTGGGCATAGCAGACAATAAAGTACTTTTTCATCTAACATTAAGTATTGCCTTTAGAATTCGAATATAATTCGAATTTTGCAAATATTTCAGAAAGAATTTTGAATTTAGCTTTTCAGACATTTTGACAGCCCTACAATGTATACTGGTTGTCAAATGTCTTCCAGTATATCGCCCACCAAACAAATACAAACAATACAGGAAACAATACTTTCCATGTTCATTCTTACCTCAAATGTTTGCAAGACATGTTTGCACACTTCAGTCAGGTTGTTCAGGCCATTGCGCAGAGGTTCAGATGCTGGAATTCCTTCTGCAACATTGATCAGAGCGATAATAAACTTATGTTCACTGAAAATAAACATGTTGACATGCTACCTACAGTCATACCCAAGTCATGGGTTCTGCAAGTTTCAGATATACAATGGTGATTCTTCAATTAGGAAAACTTCTGTCAACTATGACAATTTTAATGGAACAAACTAATGCTTGATAAAACTTGTGTGACTTTTTCTTCGTTTTAAAGAGTGATGAAATTAAGTATTTGCCAGAATTATTATTATTCCATTTTATTTTGAGCTTGTCACCTTCCCAGACTTTTTTTTAATGATCAAATTATAAAAATAAAAAAAAAGCCTTAAAGCAACAATATGTAAATTTTTCACCGCTAGAGGTTGCCTATTCAAAACAAACGCGTAGATAACGCTGAGATAGAGTGCGGAATCTTGGGAGATGTCATCTTCACCTCACAGCCAAAAAAAATTATACATTTCTAGTTTTAACATTATTTATTCTTCTGATATTCCTCTTTAAAAGAAAAAAAGTATCAGCTGTATGCAAAGTGAATCACTTTTTGAATATGGTTTTTGACCACTGAAAACGTGTACAATTTACAAGTTTACTCATGGAGCCACATTAAGATCTCCATATCTCTGGGATTAAACCATTGAGGACCTTTATAAAGCAGATAGCAAAAGGAAAGTTTTGTCAGAACCAGAATCTAAAAAGATATATCTTTAATACTTCTTGAGTTACAGGCATGCAAAAAAAAAAAAAAAAAAAAAAAAAAAAAAAAAAAAAAACACAACAAGAAGTGCTTTTTGCCATTTTTGAACTGCATATAATGAAACAAAGATGGCTGAAGTCAACAGATATTACTAACAGACCTACCAATATCTGTGTAAAAATAAAATAATGATGCTGCCATCTTTCTATAGTCATTTTTACACCCCTCTAATTTGGCCCAAAATCTCAGGTGAAAATTGTCATTTTGACCCCCCTCTACAAAATAGTGAATTACTCAGTAAATGTCTTTGACATTTAATATTTTGGCTTTCATCACCATTTATGTTTGTCTTTCTAATAAAAAAATATGAACAAAATCAAAAATTTGACTACCAGTACAACATAAAGATGGGTATCATTAAAGGGGACCTATTATGCCCCATTTTACAAGACGTAAAATAAGTCTGACGTCCCCAGAGTGTGTAGGCCTATGTGAAGTTTTAGCTCAAAATACCCTATAGATAATTTTTTATAGCACGTTAAAATTGCCACTTTTTGGGGTTTAGCAAAAACATGCCGTTTCAGTGTGCGCCCTTTAAATGCAAATGAGCTGCTGCGCTCGGTTATAACTTATATTGTCTTCTTGTTTTTATCCACCAAGTTATATCAGTACAAGCCTGTTGTACCGGACCCCGTCCGAATGATGGCCAAAACTTTACAGATGAGTTTTATGATGTTTATTGTACTTGACACAAAAGATGAAGCGTCTGTTTTCACTCTAGAAAATCTCTGTAAGAGCTTAATAAAACAGTGCAAGTGTGCGTTAAAATATTAACCATAAACTCTCTCTCTCCCTTGCATTATCATCAACATACATTCTGATGTAATCAAGTAACCTTCATTACTGCCGTATCCAGTATCACTCTGGAGACTGTAAGCTGGATCACGAACAGTACTGATCTATCCTTGAGTAACAAGGCATTTTACAGCAATCTGTCACGACCATGGTCACGACACATTAAAGAAAACGGGTTTTATTGTTTGAATTTCTTAAAAAACTACACAGTTTTAAAGCTGGGACTTTGTTAAATATCATAAGTAACCTGCTCTGTCTTGTCTGTCGACGTGTTGTCAGTGTCCTCTTTGCTCCGTGATGCATTATCACTGTGTGTGGCGTGACAGTGCCACGGCTTGTCAGACAAAGCAACTAAGGGGGGCGGGTCTTTGCGAAAGGTCAGTTCGGCTAGGTATACATCCACGCTAAAATATCAAGGTGAAAGTCATCATAGCTTGCGTAGTATAGACCCAGCTCCCAACCCAACTTTGAGAATAGATTAGCGGCGATATTTTTTTATCGCCCGATAAGAGTCTCACGTTAACGCAGCACGTTAACGCCGATAACGGCCCACCACTAGTTAAAACGGCAGTGTCTGTCAACATTTGTGGGCGGGGCCTGTGGCTAAAGTGACGTCACATTGCCAGGAACCTGCAAACGGCTTGTTCTGAGACAATGCTTATGATTTATGGGGATTAAAAAAAAAAAAAAAAGGAGTGGTTGGATTTTTATCATTATAGGGTAGTTGTGTACACACACTGCCAACACACATTTATATCCAAAAACCATGCAAAAGAGAATTTTGCATAATAGGTCCCCTTTAAATTATTAGAATTTCAGTATCAACCTTGGTAGCCTAACGCAAACTGTCAGATATGACATGCTGAGGTGAATAAAGGAGTTCCCTCACCTCGCGTCTGTATCCGAAAGTTGATTTTGCTTTCTGATGGGTGTGTGATGCTGTATCCACAGAATTCCACATCCTGACTGAGGAAATAAAGTCACACATGAATTAAACTAAACACTGCCAAGACAAACAGATGCAGAAATACAATTTTTAATTTCCTGCCACAATGTTCATCTCAATGGCTCTTTATAGCATTTCCACATCACTTGTTTTGACAAAGTTCTCACTGATGTCACAAAGGCAACCAATGTTGGTGGATAAACAAAACAAAAAATTTAAAAACCGCATCACATTTAAAAACAGACATAATGTTAAATCTCATAGCTTATCTTACCTCTTCATGATCATGTATCTGAGCGAGTTGCCGAGTGTGTGGTCCTCTTCGTGGAGCACAAACGTCACACAACCCTCATCTGCTCCATCTGTCCGTACCTATTCAAAAGTAGAAGACTGCTGATATATCGAGAGACACAGCTGTGGAGATTTCCAGGCAGAAGTGTGATGCCTAATATCACAAATACATTAGGACTTTCAATATTTTTAAGCTTGAATGGCGATATACATTTCTGTCTTATCTAAGAAGTGGGCTAAATGTTCAGCTTTGTTTTCATAAGGCCCAGGATGGTTAAATGAAGCTTTGTTTTTTTGGATTCAGAGCTGGAGTTTCAGCAGCAACATGAAGTTTAACACACTCTTTGTACTGAAGTTTATGGCAATGCTGTAAATGGTGAAAGGAAAGAAACTTTTGGATTCAAATGACATTAGATATTGTCTACAGATGAAATGGTTTTGATAATCATCTGATATTTTACATCTAAAAAATCTCCAAATAACTGAATTAGGGCAGCAACTAATGATTATTTTGATAATTAATTTCTTTTTTAATTGATCAACTGGATAAAACTCGTCTTTATAAAACTTAAAAATATATCGAATATATCTATATGACGGTTGGCGTTTAAATTTTTGGAAATTTGGTTATGGAACTTATGGTTCTTGGCGTTTAAATTTTGGAAAGGCAGGGGTTTAGATGCCAATATTATATAGATATTATTAATAAATAGATATTATGATCACTTCTCAGGGTCCGCTTTTCAAAAATATAAAAAGCAGATATAGCATCTTGAAAATATTTACTTTGTACTGACTTGTCAAAGTGGAGAAACATTTTAAGCTTCACAGACAAATCACCAGTGACACAGCCTAGTGATACAGTCCACGAATACATCAAGACATTCAACATTCAAAATCGTCAAATTTCACCAGAAATGGTACATAAAATGCATGAACGAAGTTTTACTTGCCATCTCCAACGCGTGTTTCTGCCCAGGCTCAGCCATGCTGTAGTTGTGGTGTTGAGCCGCGCATGCGCAGTGTTATTATCAGCCTGCGTCTCATTTCGAAGGCTTCTTCTTCTTGTACCGTTTAATGGCTGTTGACAAGCCAACTTAAGGTGTATTACCGCCACCAACTGGACTGGAGTGTGAAACATCAACGAAGAAGAAGAAAAAAATATGCCATGTGTAATTTAAATTCTACTTAAGCCACTTTTGCTTCTGGATGAAAATGTTTGCATATAAAACAAAGAAATTAACAACATATTCAAGAGATAATGATTTTGGATTTATCGTAGTAAAAAATAATATCTTTAAGGATAAAACTGAGGGTTAGATTAGTAGGCCTAGCCCTAGTTAAATTAAAAATATAAGAACTTCAGTTAACCCAAAATTTATTGGTTATGCTACAATCACAAAATAAATGCAGCTGTTTCTTCAACAAGACTGCAAAATGAACAAATTGAATCAAATTGAACAATTTGTTCAAAATGAACAAATTGAATTAATATCAAGATATTTACAGATAGTTGAATTAAATCTGTCATTCATATCTTTTAAGTTGTTGCGCTTGTGATAAGGTCGTAGGTCACATGATAACGTCAACATTGTTGTCCGATTCGCATTCATACTTAACGGGAACAGGCTGTATAGTACTCTTTTAGCGCTCATTAAGTAAGGACTTGCTGCTGAAATTAAGTACTTACTCAGTGAGTATGCGGTTTCAAATGCAGCCAACGAGTATTGAGAAGCACTACAGAGCAAGGCGGTCCACACTCGGACACATTTCTAACAGAAATCACCACTTCCCCTTTCTATTTAATGAAGCATATTAATCAGATATTAATACATCTATAGTTTTTTTTTTTTTTTTTTTTTTTTTTTTTGATGTAAGTAGATAAGGACACAAAATATAAATTATGACCAAATGTCCATTTTCTTTTTGTGTACTACAGTATTGACCTCACAGTTTAGAGAATGTTTCGAAAAATGTGCCAAAGTGATTGAGAAAAACTGTAACTGTATATTGTATGTTCTTTACATTGATTTAATTAACTCTCATAGAGTGACTTTTTTTTTAATTAGGACATTCATGAAGGGCAGGAGTTGTGCTGCTGAAAAGTGGACCTGTGAGACTTCCTCACCCAGTCCAAAAAGATGTAACATCATGCGAAGTATTTTCCCTGAAAGTATGCGTTATTGTAACAGTCAGCAGCTCAATCACCCTATAATCAGCACTATAATTCACAAGATCCTCTCTGCTCATCAACTGAACACATTTCACCATCACCCGCACCTGCCAGCACTTACCTTCGTTATCAATCATCAGCACTCCCTATATAAGCAGTCCTCTCCACTTGGTTCCTTACATGTTTGTCTCATGACTGAGATTTCTCACTTTCCTCAGCCCATGACTATCGTCCAGTGAAGGCTCCAGCCCCTGACTATTGTCCGCTGAAGGCTCCAGCTCCTGACTATCGTCCAGTGAAGGCTCCAGCCCCTGACCAGAGTCATATGCCCACTTTCATCTGTCTCATGATTTAGATTTCTTACCTTCATCGTCCTTCATCTTCCCTCAGCCAATGACTATCGTCCAGTGAAGGCTCCAGCCCATGACTATCGTCAAGTGAAGGCTCCAGCCCATGACAATCGTCCTCTGAAGGCTCCAGCTTCTGACTATTGTCCAGTGAAGACTCCAGTCCCTGACCAGAGTCCTGTGAAGGCTCCAGCCCCTGACCACAGTCATATGCCCACTTTCATCCCTGAGCTTACCTCAGTGTCTGCTCTCGTTCCCGAGCTTACCCATGAGCCCACTACAGAATCTTCTCCCGCCCCTGAGCCCACTTCAGAATCCTCTGCAACCCCAGAGCTCAGTCCAGAGCCCGCTTCAGCCCCAGAGCTCAGTCCAGAGCACTGGGCTTCCTGCACCGCAATGCTTCCTGAGGTTCCTGCACCGCCATGGCTTCCTGAGCTATCTGCATCACCTTGGCTTCCTGCACCGCCATGGATTCCTGCACTGCCAGGGCTTCCTGAACTTCCTGCACCACCATGGCTTCCTGAACTGCCGTTGTCTCCTTGCTGGTGCCGTCCTGGAGATATCCCTAACACAGCTCCAGGATGTCCACCCTCCCACCCTGGATGGAATCCATTTTGTGTGGGGTTGCGCTTTCTGGGAGGGGGAAGTACTGTCACAGTAACCAGCTCACCAATGAAATATTAAAAGCTGATTATGTTGTGGTCAGTCTGTGAATGGCATTTTACAGATTTGTGGCTACTTGTCTGCTGTCACAAACAGAAGAGGACAGACGAGGGAAGTTAAGTCTTTATTTGCAGATAGGAGCAGAGCAGGAATGCAACAGGTAAGGAAACATGGCAGATGATAGTTTGCAGTAGACTTAGCTGGTGGTAACACAGTCTTTCTTGTGCAGGGGACGTGGTGGAGATGCAGGCTGATGAACAGAAGATCCAGATGAATGAAGAGGAATAGATGATGACAGACAGAAGATGAAATCAGGAACAACAGGTAGGTACTCAGGTGAGTCAAACGGGTAAGTATCTCAGGTGAGGTCTTACCAATAATGAGTAAATAATTGAATATAAGATGATTATATGGAGTAGGATTACATGGATATATTAATTCAAAGATAATATTGATAAATCATAAACAATAAATAAATAAATATAACATGAAATATGAATAAAATGCATGAATATGAATATTTTTTGGATTCACCATACAAGCTGTATTCTTATTGTATTACAGGTTCCCTTTCTAGGGAACTCACACTGCATTGGTAAGGACACTTTGGGGAACACCCTCAGCGAGTCTGAAGCACGAATGAAACCATTCCAATCCTGATTGGTATTGCGTCATGAAGTAACATGTGACGGCAGACACGGAAGCTACAAAGGGGCACCGACACAACAGAGTCAGCTTTTTGTTCTAAAGCAAGCGCTCTGTGTCAAACTGTCTGTCCTATTTGGTGGTGTTTGTCCCGTATGAACTTGAATTGTTAGTAATGAGCACATTTGAAAGTGCAGTGTCCGCCCCAAAGGCTTGCGGCCAAGCAGTGCTTGCATCCACACACCGGAAATCGTTTTTGATTTTTTTTTTTTTTTTTTTTTCTGCCGGTATTCCGCTTCAGGGGATCGAGAACGACGGTTTCCCTTCGGCACCCCTCAGGAAATCAATGTTTGCTTCCCGCTGTTCAACACGCTTCGGGACACATCAGTTTAACTCCCTCCTGTTAAAGGAGGCCATAGAACGTGTTCCTCCTCCAGACTGGGAGTCCGAGTTCTACAGCTGGTACTTCATTGTTCCAGGAAGGATGAGGGGTTGCATCCAATTTTAGATCTGAGGCACTTAAACCATTCTCTGAGGAGATTCAGGTTCAAAATTCTTACTATTTCCATCATCGTGAGTCAAATCAGGTCTGAGGACTGGGTTGTCATGATAGACCTAAAGCACGCATACTTCCACATATCCATCCTTCCATCTCACAGGGAGATCCTGAGGTTCATTTTCGGGGGTGAAGCGTTCCAATCGGGTTCTTCCGTTCGGCCTAGCACTAATCCCCTTTCACATTTACCAAGGGCATGGATGCAGCCCAGGCCCCGCTGAGGCTTCAGGGCATTCGTGTGCTAAATTATATAGACGACTGGCATTCAAAGCTTGGGGTTGAGACACAGCACGGAGAAGAGCGTGTTGACACCTACACAGAGAACTGCGTTCCTAGGAGTAGTGTGGGACTCGACTACGATGCGGGCACAAATGTCTCCTGCACGTATTGAGTCCATACTGGCGATGGTATCCAGGGTGAAGCTGGGCCACATCATCACTCTAAAGCAGTTTCAAAGACTGCTGGGGCTCATGGTATCTGCGTCCAACATCCTTTTGGCCTTCTGCACATGAGTGGTCATGGACGGCCGCTTTGCGAGAGGTCTGTGACAAAATTATAAGTTGCATAAAAAAAATAAACAATGTACAGAACAATTACTTCTCTTTTATTTACACAGGTGAACATGCATAACAAAAAAAAGAAAAAAAAAAAGAAATTACTCCGGCTCATTTACGAATAAATTACATTACAAAAATAATGTATACAACTTATACATTTTATTTTTAACTTGCATCACAAAAATAAACTGAAATTAGGTTTTTGTTTCATTGACATTTAAAAAAAAAAAAAATCAACAAATTTTAATGTACCCATTTTATGCACTCGCCCTCATGTCTTTACACACCCAAAAGACCTTCGTTCATCTTCGGAACACACATTAAGATATTTTTGATGAAATCCGAGGGTATCTGAACTACAGTACACATAGGCAGCAACGTCATTGCACCTTTTGATGTCCAGAAAGGTAAAACATCGTTAAAATAGTCAACGTGACTACAGTGGTTCAACCTTAATGTTATGAAGCGACGAGAATATTTTTTTGTGAGCAAAAACAAAACAAAAATAACTTTATTTAACAATTTGAACTGATGTCACACGCAGTTGACGTAGTGAACGCAGTGAAGGCTTCAACAGTTCAAATTGTTAAATAAAGTCATTATTGTTGTTTTTTTAAGCACAAAAAATATTCTTGTTAGTCACGTTGACTATTTTAATGATGTTTTTACTACCTTTCTGGACCTCAAAAGGTGCAATGACATTGCTACCTATGTGTTGTTCAGATACCCTTGGATTTCATAAAAAATATCTTAATTTGTGTTTCAAAGATGAACGAAGGTCTTACGAGTTTGGGACGACGTGAGGGTGAGTACTTAATGACAGAAATTTAATTTTTGGGTGAATTAACCCTTTAAGTTCTAGTTCTGCAAGAGTGCACATGCCCTTCCCCACCACCTCCTCAACATCCCTGTCACAGCCACCACAGTTAACACACAAATCGATAGCATCCACATCTCACTGACCTGCTCTAGCCACAAGATGGCAGTAATATAATCCAAACAAATTCAAACTGCATGAACAAACAATAACATGAAGGGGACCAACTCTGCAAATAACAGCTGGGTCATTCCATGTCAAATCAACCACATTTTGGAAACTTCCCTGGCTCAAATGTTTTATTTTGTTCATATTTTGTGTTGCCTGTTCTGCCTCTCAAGGATTATTGTGATTAAAACTCTTTGTTAGATCTTTAATCATTGTCTTCGTCTATTTGCTTGCAACCACCCGTGACAATGACACAGATGTATATTTACTGAGTAATCCACTATTTTGAAGAAGGAACTCAAAATGACAGTTTTCACCTGAGATTTGGAGCCACATTAGAGGGGTGTAAAAATTACTTTAAAAAGATGGCAGCATCATTATTTTATTTTTACACAGAGTTTGGTAGGTCTATTAGTCTATTAAAAGAGAAGCAAATGGATTGCTGCAATTCACAGAAACAACTGGACTCCAGGCAGCGAAACGTGGATTTGCAGTTATTATTTTGTGTCAATATGTTTGTTAATTTTGAGGTAAAATCATACCCTATATATTACTGTTATATATTGTTTTGTCAATTCATCAATTCTATATTTACCATCATATATTCTGCATAATTGGATGTTTTTAAACACTGACAAAAAAAGTTTTAGGGCTGGATGATATGATGATATATAACATAAATATAAGATATCACATGAATTTAGACCTACCTATATTGTATTTATATAAAGCGTTCACAGGAAAATTTGCTTTATGTATTTCCCCGGTGTCGAAATCATGGACATTTAAATGTCAGGAAATATGATTCCTGGCTGCATGTCAGTATCCATTGATCACTAGATCTTTGGTAAGTAACTATTGAGTCCAACCTTTAGTTTAAACTGATAATTGTTTGTTTTACTCACGTTTTCACAGTTTCCCCTATTAAATCCAGTCATGCGGCAGGCTCTTTTACCACTCAGTCCAGCTGAGGGGGCATATTCCGGTGGGAAATTGACGTAGATTGAACCATATATAGGGCCTTAAAAATGAAGAATCCAAAAGAAAAGTTTAATAAGAACAAGAATCTAAAATGACATTAAGATATCTTTAACACTTCTTGAATTAAAGACATGTAAATTTTGAAAAAATGTTTGTTTTTGAAAGAGAGATGTGTTGTATTCAATTGTTTTGATAGAGGGAACCAAGATACATCTCTCAGTGTTATTTGTTCTTCAGACTTTCTTCTTTAAACACCTAAAAAATTACCTAAATTTTGTTCTTGAGCATTGAAAATGGGTAAAATTCAGTAATTTGTACATGGAGTCACATTGGGGTCCCAATATCTGTGGGACATAAGGCCCTATGCCTTATGTGCTGTTCGTTTGAGGTGTACACTCGTGCTGTTTAGGGTCTCCAGAGACCCCAGGCAACAAAATGTAATTTTGTAACAATTTTGTAAAAAAAAAAGCAATGTAATTTTACTCAATTAATGTTTTTACTCCACATTTGTGCTGTTTTTGGAGGATTTATGATATTTTTAAAATTTACATCAATAAATTAGAAATATATATTTTTAATAAGTTTAAATAAATTTAAACAAAAACAGCAGTAAAATTCACTTTATAAAAGACCCACATTTTCTAACTTTCATTCATGGGGACAACATGGATAATTTGACATGGTTCAGTGTTCTTTAACCAGTAGATGGCTGCAGATCTTCACTATTTGCTATTTACTCTTTGACTAAAGCCGCGCACACACTTAACGATTGTAAGGCCGATTATGAATTTATGACTGATTGCGCTCAAACGTGTCCAGTCAGAGCCAGTTGCGTTCAGTCTGCGATTACAGTCGGTGCTCAAATTCCATGTGTAAGTATTTAAATCTGCTTCAGTCGCAGGAAACAATTGCTGTATGTTGAGTACAATGTTTTAGCTAGTCATTAAATGTGTGCCCGGCTTTACTGAAACACATCTTTTCACAAGTTTTTCCAGTTGGATTCAAATCTACATATTATGAAATCACAATTATAACAATAAAAATTACTTTTTGTCAAAGTTTGGAATTTTTTTGTACTGAAAAAAAAAAATCAGTTTTTCAATAATGTTACATTATGATTAGAATCAAACCTGAACAAGATGTTACAAAGAGAAAAGTTGGAGTCTTTAGAGTTTATCATTTATTTCAAACATCTGTTTTTCATATAATTCTACAAATTTAATCTACACTTCAGTTACTAAATAAACATAACAAAAATTAACAGAAATTAACAGTTATATTACACAGTGAGTACAAATACACGACATTAACATCAAAATGCAATGAACTAACCAGCTATAATGTGTACAAAAGGCCAAGCTTTAATAATGACGCTGGCGCCCTCCACTGGATATTTTTTATATTGCACTTATATCACTTACAGGGTTAGTTCACCCACAAAATGAATATTCTGTCATTTATTACTTACCCTCATGCTGTTCCACACCCGTAAGACCTTCGTTAATCTTCGGAACACAAATTAAGATATTTTAGTTAAAATCCCATGGCTCAGTTAGGCCTTCATAGGGAGCAATGACATTTCCTCTCTCAAGATCCATTAATGTACTAAAAACTTTTAAATCAGTTCATGTGAGTACAGTGGCTCAATATTAATATTATAAAGCGACGAGAGTATTTTTGGTGCGCCAAAAAAACAAAACAAAATAACAACTTATTTAGTAATGGCCGATTTCAAAACACTGCTTCAGGAAGATTCGGAGCATAAATTAACAGTGTATCGAATCTGCTGTTCGGAGCGCCAAAGTCACGTGATTTCAGCCGTTGGCAGTTTGACACGCGATCTGAATCATGATTCGAGGAACAAATGATGGCGTCAATGGTGGGGAGCATATAATGTTTATTATAATGTCTATGGTGGGGAGGTCCTAAGGTTGTGCTCTTAGCAGGCTCTGAATCCTAACTTGAAATTAGCCAAGTAATTAATCCAGTTTGTTTGTAATAGCCATATTTTATCTAGCCTACTAATAATGATGTCAGACCATGTTTACAACTTGAGTGCTCTTCATGAAGCGTGCGATGAAGACATGATTGTGGAGATTGAAGTGGACCAGGCTAAAGCTAACGATAACGATGACGAGGCCATGTCCGCTAGAGTCTGTAAAGATCTTCACATCAGCTTCAAGGAAGACTTCTCCAAGGAGGACAGACTAGCCCGTGCTAAACTGTGGCTCTTGGTTCAGGAGGCCCGTCGGAGGGGGAAGCGTGCGTACCTGAAGGAAGGCTATGCGCTGATCGATAACAAAAGGGTGGACCCAGACTGACTTTTTTGTTTGCAGTAATGGTACGTCTAAGGTATGTTTTTACCTGTTATAGGGCTATTACAAATTACGGTCTTTTTTGTGTGGCTAGTAAGAGTTCTCATTCCTGCACTTACTCTTTGTTCATTTTCCATTTATCTGTGCATATATAGACACTTTTTTTATGCTATCCTTGTTATCGTTAAATGTAAGGGGACTGAAAAATAACGTTAAACGTAAGGCAATTTTTCTTTATTGTAAGGAGCAGAAGGTGAACTGTTTTTTTTTTTTTTTTTGCAAGAAACTCATTCTGAATGTGAGGACCATAGACTGTAAAAAAATAGGGTGAGGACACACGTTTTTGGAAACTTCAGTGGGGGGACTTCCAAGGCTTAATTATTGACCATAAAAGTGACACTAATGGTCATTGGTTAATGGTGTTTGTGGAGATTGACGGTGTTAAATTCATTTTAATTTGCGTGTACGGTTATAATTGTAGAGCCCTTAACAAACGATTTTATGCTGACCTATGTGTTAAGATTAACCAATGGAAGATGACGTATTTAACTGATGAAGTTATTCTAGGGGGTGATTTTAATTTGGTCCCCGATAACGCAGTTGACCGTCTTCCCTCCAGAGGGCTCCATCACACCTTTGATGACATTTTCAATAATATGGTTTCTAATATAAATTTGATTGATTGTTGGAGATTTAAGAATCCTGGAATTAGAAAATATACATGGTTCAACGCATCTAATAATGGTCAGTGCTCCAGGTTAGACTACTGGCTTATTCCATTCAACTTGATTGATAATATCTCTAAATGTGAGATCTCGTCAGCTCCCCTGACTGATCATTGCTCGGTGACTTTAATCCTTACCATAATTAAGAACAAGCGACCTCAAAATACAGTTTGGAAATTCAATAGTAATCTTTTAGTTAGTAAAGAGTTCTGTGAAGAAGTTAAAAATCTCCTTGATGAGGTGATGTCTTTAGATTCTTCTCCACTTAATAAATGGGAGTGGTTTAAATTTAAAGTTAAAGATGTAACAATTAAAAGGGGAAAACACTCTGCTCAGCAAAAGCGGGTCAAACAAAATGAAATTGTTACTAATATTAATAGGCTATCTTCTAAAGCCGTGTTGTCTAGGGAGGGAAAAGCCCAATTAGAAAATTTTAAAATTCAACTTGATACTTTATTCCTAGATAAAGCTCGTGGTGCTTTTATTCGGTCAAGGGCTCGATGGATAGAGGAGGGTGAAAAAAATTCTTCCTACTTTTTTAATCTTGAGAAACAAAGGCAAACGAAAAAGAAAATTTCTAAATTAAGCATCAATGGTGTGGTTACTGAAGATTTAGGTTAAATCAACAAGGAAGTTAGAGATTTTTATAATAATTTATACTGTTCCAAATACTCTGAGGTAAGTTGCAAATCCTTTTTTCAAGCAATTCAGTGTTGGATTGACTTAAGGATGACTTTAAAAACACTATGGAGGATGATTTAATAATTGAGGAGTTTGATAAAGCTATTAATCAAATGGCCAAGGGCAAATCTCCTGGCTTAGATGGCTTAACGGTCGATTTCTATGTTGTTTTTTGGAAGGACATCCATCAACTTTTATTTGAAGCCCTTAGTGAATGTATTTTAAATCAAAATCTCTCTCCCACAATGAAGCGTGGTCTCATTACATTGATCCCAAAGACCGACAAAGATCCACTTTCTATTGAAAATTGGAGACTGATAACCCTTTTAGGTACGGATTACAAATTACTAGCTCTTGTATATGCTAATCGCCTTGATAGTGGCTTGCCAAAGGTTATTAGTGAATGTCAATATGCCTTTATAAAGGGAAGGAATATACATTTTCATACAAGGTTGATTCTTGATATGTTGGACTACAGTAATGTAATAGAAAATGAGAGTCTTTTATTATTCCTTGATTTTTATAAGGCTTTCGATTCGTTAGAGCATGATTTTATTATTGAAACAATTAAAAGTATGGGTTTTGGTTATAAATTTTGCAATATAATCAAAATGTTATATTCAGACATATCTAGTTCGGTATCTTTGGGATCTGAAATGACTACTAGCTTTAAAATGTCTAGAGGAATTCATCAAGGATGTCCCATATCTCCTAAATTATTTATTCTAACTACTCAGATGCTCACTTTGGCTATTGTCAATAATTCTAATCTGCGAGGCATTAACATTTTTGGAAAGGAATTTAAGATTAGCCAATTTGCAGACGATACTGCAATCTTTTTAAAAGACAAAGCTATGGTTGATTTTGCTCTAAAATTAATTAAAACCTTTTCTGATGCCTCTGGTTTGTTTCTCAATATTAAAAAATGTGTTTGTTGCCTATCCATTCTTGCCCTGAGAAATCTATTGCCTCAATAAATGTTCAGAATGAGGTTAAATATTTGGGTTTAACTATATCTAAGGATGTTTGTAAGATTGAGGAGGTTAACTTTGGAAAACGTGTCGCTTATATGAAAAAATCGCTAAGTCACTGGCTGATCAGAGATCTCACAGTGTTTGGAAGAGTTATCTTGTCTAAAGCTGAAGGTGTGTCGAAGTTAATGTATCCATGTCACTCCTTGTTTATTTCGAACAGTAATATTAGAAAGGCCAACTCAGTCTTATTTAAATTTTTATGGAGGAATAAAACGCACTATTTAAAAAGAGCCCAGTTAGTTAAAGATTACAAAAATGGTGGTTTAAAAGCCTTGGATTTTGAAGCTTTCCCACTGAGCAAATTACGTCCAGAAGACGTCTTTTTGAGGTCTTGTCTCAGGTTGAAAAGACGTCCACTGAGGGGCCAGAATGAAAGTTTTTATGACGTCTTTTTTTGACGTCTTCTGGACATCCGATATAGACGAACACACAGAATCACCAAAGGAGAAAAATCACCATTTTTAAGCCACCATCGTGGAGATGAGTGTTTGCTTTAGTTGGGCTCTTGACCCTTAACATATTAATATTAGAGTTTGTTTGGGCAGTTAACTGAGTCATAACAGCCAGGCAAGTAAAGAGAAATGATCAGGTGTTGGTTATGTTTTCAAATAATCATTATTTGGTCTGAACTCATGAAGAGCCCAATCTCTGAGTTAGATTTACATTATTGATTACAGCAGCACTGTGATTCTACAGCAGAAGATCAGCTTTATCAATATAATATGAAGGATTTCACATGCAAAAAAATCTTTTTCTTAGGCACACACAGATATTAAGAATCAGCCTGTGAATCTCAACGACGGTGACAAGCAAATTATTCTGATCAACAGATCAACTCTGAACATTAGAAAACAAGCTACTAAAAAGTTGCATAAACAGAACAAAATAAAATATGAGAATAAAGGAAATTACTAAGACAATTAATCTCATAATTTATTCATGCAGCAATGCATGATGGGTAGCAAGCCATGGATGAATTTTGATTGGTGGCTCCCAGAATGCACTGCAACATGCTTTTTGATGGTCACCACTGTTGAGATTCACGGGCCGATTCTTGATGTCTGTGTGTGCCTAAAATGAATATTTTTTTTTTTGTTAAACACACCTTTTCTGAAATCATTTGAATCATATTGATAAAGCTGATCTTGTGCTGTAGAATCACAGTGCTGCTGTAATCAATAATGTAAATCTAACTCAGAGATTGGGCTCTAAATGAGTTCAGTGATTCATGTCAAATAATGATTATGTGAAAACATAACCATCACCTGATCATTTCTCTTTACTTGTCTGGCTGTTATGACTGAGTTAACAGCCCAAACAAACTCTAATATTAATAAGTCAAGAGTCAAGACCCCAACTAAAGCAAACACTCATCTCCACGATGGTGGCTTAAAAATTGTGATTTTTCTCCTTTGGTGATTGTGCGTGTTCGTCTATATCAGATGTCCAGAAGACGTCAAATAAAGACGTCATAAAAACTTTCATTCTGGCCCCTCAGTGGACGTCTTTTCAACCTGAGACAAGACCTCAAAAAGATGTCTTCTGGACGTAATTTGCTCAGTGGGTTGATAGGTTCATTCAGAATTAACTGGTTAAGAACTTTTTTTGCTTGCTCCAACTCTATGTGGTTTCACATACCTAGGGCGATTTTTGGAAAGCTTGGCGGTTTAGATTTTTTTGTTAAGATGTGATTTCGACATTAATAAGATTCCACTTGCGTTGTCTAAATTTCATAGTCAAATACTATTGATTTGGAAAATGATATTCACTCACAATTTTACTCCACACAGTTCGGTCCTGTGGAATAATAGAGCAATACTTGTAAACAGAAAATCACTATTCAAAGTTGATTGGTTTGACAAAGGAATTGTCTTTGTGTCTGACTTCATCACTGTAAAACCTAACTGTGGAATTCACTAAATGAAATAAGTTCATTTTACTTAAAACTTTAAAAAAGTTCATTCAACTTAACAAATTTTGTGATGTGAACTCAAAAACGTATTATATTAAGTAGAACTCAAACTAAATAAGTCACTATGTTATTTTAACTTTAATGGTTTAAGTTACAGAAATTAATTTAATCTAGTATCTTACGTCGTCTATAAATAAATAACTATCAAATAAACACACAAACAATAATAAATACATTGATCTGTTTAATATTAAGCCTACACACCTACATTAAGCCTTTTTAAAGTAGGCTAATTACATTTATTCATGTCAAAAAAGTATTATCCAAGTGCGTTTCTAGGCAACAAAAATCGCGCCGGCGCCATTTTCCCTCCTTCAGTCGCAGCAGGAGGACGGGCTCACGCAACGGTCAAGAGAAATAACAGGTAAGCATTTCTAACTACTTTATTCATATTTGTAGCACTTTTGAACGTTTTCGGTTTTATTCTCGTACCTATTTAATTGAAGATTAACCAGCTCAGTAATACTAATTTGTTTAACGTTTGCTAGCAAACAGTCGAGGCGCCAGGCCGCCAGCCACGTTATCCAAGTTATCGACGGCAGGTGAAATGCTGTGTTTTTGTACCCCACAGGTTATCTGTGGTAAATTAATAAATATTTTTTTGTGCTTTCTCACAGTCGGACTCAGATAACGCCACAGAAACTACAGCAACAGGTAATGTAAACCCACCCATTCCCTATATTACAACCTTTAAACTTATTGTTAATATTTATTTATGACCCGCTTCGTAAGTTTCATATAATATATCCTTGTAATGCTAATTCAGTTTACTAAAGCAAGCCGAAGCCCCGGTGAACAGAGGCTCGAGGGTCGTTTATGATGGCTGTTTTGCTAACGTTAGTTAACATTTAAGACTGTTATTTGCTCTAAACGTTTTCTAATGTGAAACTCATAATAACAATTTGTTGTCATGCTTTTGAAATTAATATTTTCAGAGCAAAGACGTTGAAAGGTGGTGTGATATCAACATGGCTACAATAATATGAGTAAGTATAATTCACATTGAACAAATCGATGGGCTTTAGTATGGTACGAAATGCAAATTGTCACGTTATGAACATGTTAAATACATCTTTCTTCAATTTAAATTTTTAAATTGCCATTTTTGCAAATGTATGTAATAATGACCAGAAATTTATTGCAGCACAAATGGTAAGTATACTGAAGCAATACAATATTTGTTTTTGCAACTTATTATAATGAAATTTAAATCTAAACATATTGATCAATGCATACACAGCCCACACAAAAAATAATACAAACCTCAACTAACATCAAGCTATATTGGTTCTTGCACACCACATGAATGGCATCATGACCTCCAAGGACCAATGATGTTTGATAATGTATTGTCACCATTTTCTGTATAGAGTGCCCCAGGGATGACGCGTTTTTGTCGGCCAACCCGGAAGTTAGCAGCGCACGGGTTCCCTCGACTGAAAGCCTATTCATTTTTCCCATAGACTTTTGGAAAATTGCAGAAAATAAGCTCTGTGTTTAACAAAGGGTTATGACACTTACACATTTGCGATTTTTTTTCATATAAGCGACACGTTTTCCAAAGTTAACCTCCTCAATCTTACAAACATCCTTAGATATAGTTAAACCCAAATATTTAACCTCATTCTGAACATTTATTGAGGCAATAGATTTCTCAGGGCAAGAATGGATAGGCAACAAACACATTTTTTAATATTGAGAAACAAACCAGAGGCATCAGAAAAGGTTTTAATTAATTTTAGAGCAAAATCAACCATAGCTTTGTCTTTTAAAAAGATTGCAGTATCGTCTGCAAATTGGCTAATCTTAAATTCCTTTCCAAAAATGTTAATGCCTCGCAGATTAGAATTATTGACAATAGCCAAAGTGAGCATCTGAGTAGTTAGAATAAATAATTTAGGAGATATGGGACATCCTTGATGAATTCCTCTAGACATTTTAAAGCTAGTAGTCATTTCAGATCCCAAAGATACCGAACTAGATATGTCTGAATATAACATTTTGATTATATTGCAAAATTTATAACCAAAACCCATACTTTTAATTGTTTCAATAATAAAATCATGCTCTAACGAATCGAAAGCCTTATAAAAATCAAGGAATAATAAAAGACTCTCATTTTCTATTACATGACTGTAGTCCAACATATCAAGAATCAACCTTGTATGAAAATGTATATTCCTTCCCTTTATAAAGGCATATTGACATTCACTAATAACCTTTGGCAAGCCACTATCAAGGCGATTAGCATATACAAGAGCTAATAATTTGTAATCCGTACCTAAAAGGGTTATCAGTCTCCAATTTTCAATAGAAAGTGGATCTTTGTCGGTCTTTGGGATCAATGTAATGAGACCACGCTTCATTGTGGGAGAGAGATTTTGATTTAAAATACATTCACTAAGGGCTTCAAATAAAAGTTGATGGATGTCCTTCCAAAAAAAAACATAGAAATCGACCGTTAAGCCATCTAAGCCAGGAGATTTGCCCTTGGCCATTTGATTAATAGCTTTATCAAACTCCTCAATTATTAAATCATCCTCCATAGTGTTTTTAAAGTCATCCTTAAGTCAATCCAACACTGAATTGCTTGAAAAAAGGATTTGCAACTTACCTCAGAGTATTTGGAACAGTATAAATTATTATAAAAATCTCTAACTTCCTTGTTGATTTAATCAATCAATCAACAACTTGACCTAAAGGCCTGCATTTAAAGAGTTCCCACGTACTGGAAGCGGACCAGAACAAATGAAATATACGAGCATGGGATCAAGTGAAAGGAGCTCATTTGTGGAGACATATCAAGTGTAACGATATTTATTTGCTCAAAAGGGGAATAACTCGTTATGATTAATTATAAATATTTGAATTAGTTAAAGGTGCCATAGAATGGAAAATTGAATTTACCTTGGCATAGTTGAATAACAAGAGTTCAGTACATGGAAATGATATACAGTAGAGATGTTCCGATACCCCTTTTCCATTCCCGATACCGATTCCGATACCTGAGCTCAGGGTATCGGCCGATACCAAGTACTGATCTGATACCAGGGTGCAGTGCTCTGAATCGGTTCAAGGAACGAAAACGAAAACCGGAAACGAAAGAAATTTTGACCGGAACATAACCAGAAACGGAAACTGAATCAGATTTAATCGTTTTGAACAGAAATGCTAATTTGAAATGGCCATTAACCGGTTAATAACGTTATTTTTTCGTTCTATTTAATATTTTGCTTTGGCAGTCAACCAACGAATTCAAATAGTACAGCCTATGCAAATGTGACGCTGACGCATCCAACGTGAGTGAAATGCCCGCACTGACGCGCTCAGGCTCAGCTGTCATGTCATCATAGGTTAGGTAAGTTACAATGGCAATGCCCTGGCATTAGTTTTTCTGATGATATATGTCACCATTAGGCCTACATTTAAGTGAAAATGAATGTCAAGTAGGCTAATGCAGCTTGTTGTGCATTTTGAAACCAGCGAAAATTACAGGATATGTAGAACATGAGTTCACACAACGCCACATCACGCACATGCAGCGGTTCAGAATAAAACTATAGGCTAACATAACACATATACAACAAAAGGGAATATTTAGGCCTATAGGCTACGCAAAATATTTCAACATATAATTAGGTCTACATATTAACAAAACGAAAGTGGTTCATTGTGGCGCACTCCAGCGATCTAGGAAAGGAAACAGACATTCTGCTTGTTTTTGTTATTTAAATGTCTTTTGTAAATGTATGAATTATGTCTGGCTTTTAAATCATGACCATAAACCATAAATTACAAAGTACAGTTTAGGAAAAAACGTTCCAGTGGTCGTGACGGCGCCTCATGTGCGCGCATACAAATTCTTGCATTGCTTACTTGATATCGCATCTGTTAAATATTAAAATAAAATACAATCAACCAAACATATAAAACTTTACACTGCTCAATTCAATTCTGTAATACAATCTGCCATCCTGTGACCACCGCCTGACTGTGCTGTTATGTGAAGAATGATGTCGATAATGCGAGTGAAGTACAAAGCTTACATAATAAATAGCCTAATAGTTTAGCATTCGTCTCGAAAATGGAAACAGTGCCGAATGAGAAAGGTATGCTTCAGATTCACTTTAAAGTAATTCGTTTAGCATCTTATTTAGTTTTATTTCTAATAAATAACCCTGTTTTTCACTTCTTCGCTGCTCTAAACAGTGGTTGCTTATGGCAACATAGCACAGCTTCCTGTGTTTGCATTCTGAGAAGAATTGATTTCCGATTTGCTACGTTAAGCAATGATAGTGCGTACAACTAGATATTGTTTAAGAAAATGGTATCGGATCGGTACATGAGTTTAATTACTCGCCGATACCGATGCTAGAATTTTTTCTGGTATCGGTGGTATTTCCGATACTAGTATCGGAATCGGAACAACCCTAATATACAGTGAGTCTAAAACACCATTGTTTCCTCCTTCTTATGTAAATCTCATTTGTTTAAAAGTCCTCCGAAGAACAGGCGAATCTCAACATTACACCGACTGTTACGTAACAGTAGGGATCATTAATATGTACACCCCCAATATTTGCATATGCCAGCCCATGTTCAAGGCATTAGACAAGGGCATGCAGTATTAACGTCTGGATCTGTGCACAGCTGAATCATCAGACTAGGTAAGCAAGCAAGAACAATAGCGAAAAATGGCAGATGGAGAAATAATAACTGACATGATCCATGAGAACATAATATTTTTAGTGATACTTGTAAATTGTCTTTCTAAATGTTTCGTTAGCATGTTGCTAATGTACTGTTAAATGTGGTTAAAGTTACCATTGTTTCTTACTGTATTCACGGAGACAAGAGCCGTCGCTATTTTCATTTTTAAACACTTGCAGTCTGTATAATTCATAAACACAACTTCATTCTTTATAAATCTCTCCAACAGTGTGTAATGTTAGCTTTAGCCACGGAGCACCATCAAACTCGTTCAGAATCAAATGTAAACATCCAAATAAATACTATACTCACATGATCTGATGCATGCATGCAGCATGCATGATGAACATTTTGTAAAGATCCATTTTGAGGGTTATATTAGGCTACGTCCACACGAAGCCGGAGCTTACCCTAAACCGATCTTTTTTTTCCTCGTCTCAAAAAATATCTGCGTCCACATGAAACCACTGAAATGACTCAAAATGATGTAGTATACATGCCAGACCATTATGTGGCACTGTAATTCTGTCACAGAAATGCATTTAAAGCAGCGAAGAAGACTTGGAGCATGCGCATAAACCTTGCGCGCTGAATACAAACTATATCAAAACTTAGAAATAACGCTTTATTTTGGCTCAGTAGCTTCTGCAGCATGAATGCAAGCATGTAGAGTCTGCTGTTGTTGTTGTTGTTGTTGCTGTTTTGTGGTGTTAGCGCGTCTGACTAGGGTCGACACGTGGGGTGATGACATCGTTTCAGAAAATATACGGATTGCCCCGTCCACACGATAACGCAAAGACGGCGTTTTCAAATTTTTCCACTCTGGGACCCGGTTTAAAAAAAATAGCGGTTTCACCTTTCGAAAACGCCGGATCCGTGTGGATGAAATGCCTATCCGATAAAAAATTTGTGCGTATTCACAGAAACGCATCTCCGTGTGGACGGGGCCTTAACTGTGTGAACTTTGTATATGCTGTTTAAGGCAGTCGCGAGCTCGGGGGCGGGGAGTGTGAGGATTTAAAGGAGCAGCAGCCTGAATCGGTGCATATTTAATGATGCCCCAAAATAGGCAATTCAATCATGTCAACTCTCGGAGTGGATTAAAATTAACCAGCATTTATTGGCATGGGGCATGAAGTATACATGGCTTGATTTTGGGGTACGAGATCTGCTACGCTGCTGCTGTTGCTGCTGCTACTTCTGCTGCAGTTACTGCTGCTGCTGCTGAGCAAATACAAATTTGTTCAGCTCAGTCAAATAAAACAAGGAAAAGGCTGCTGCAAGAATGGTAGAACCCCGGTAGCAGATCTCTACAGGTGGCGCTGGGGAGGAGGAGGGATAACAGCGCTTCACATTACGCAGCTTGTCGATCGCAGGCTAGGGTACGATATATATGGTTGCGTGGATTTGGAATTACTTCTGATTGGCTGATGCCACGGCGTAGAAAGAACCAATCGGCGCTTGGTTAGAGTTTCATGACTGAACTTTGTATTTCAATCATGACAACTCTCGGAGTGGATTAAATTCAACCAGCATTTATTGGCATGGGGCATGAAGTATACATGGCTTGATTTTGGCGTACGAGATCTGCTACGCTGCTGCTGCTGTTGCTGCTGCTACTGCTGCTGCAGTTACTGCTGCTGCTGTTGAGCAAATACAAATTTGTTCAGCTTAGTCAAATAAAACAACAAGGAAAAGGCTGCTGCAAGAATGGTAGAACCCCCTCAAAGCAGTGGACCGCATGGTCCGTGCTACCCAAGTTAAGAAAGCGGCCGCGTAGCTTCGGCCTGATACCCCCCACCCAGCAGATCTGAATGCCAAAATATGTGTACTGCTGCTGCTCTGTAGAGCTATAGGCGCGTGTATGACTATCTATGTGTGCCTGGGCCTGCTTTGCAGAGTGGCTTAACGCTATTGAGCTTACCTATAAATGTGCATCTGACCTAGTGGCCTAAGCTAGAATGATACTGAGCCAGTGCTCATACAGTATGCATAAATAACATGCCTATAGAATGTGATTGGTTTTATCTAATGCAGTGTATGGTATGTTGATTTTTGATGGTGACCGCTCCGGAACATTTGTCTCTGGTCCCCTGCTTCAAATTTAAATCTTGCAGCCGAGATCCTCCCCTCCACTAGCTGAGGATTCGGATACTGTAAAATGCTGCATACACGTCGTTGCTAACCTCCACAAATGATCGAATCGAATTAATTGTATCTGAATAATAATTAATATACCAGAATGCCCAGCGCCACCTGATAATTTAAATCAGAGATGTTTCTTGTCATTTCAAGTCTTGGAATAAGGTCTGATGTAGCATTTGTGGGCTGCTGAATCCCAGCGGCCCATTTCTTTAAGGGTAGTGGATGGTACTCTTGGAATGCTGACATTGCTGCGCCAATTCTGGATGAATGGTAAGTGTAGACTTCTAGGTTTAAGCCACGTGATTGACATGGGTGTTTTAATGAACCAGGCCCTGGTCATCAGTTTCCATCAGCTGTAAGGAAACAGTGGATCTGAGCAGCTGCATCTCCGAATTTGCAGGGATTGTTACATGAAAGAAGAGCAAAAACAGAATTAATGCTAGATAATAAAGTGTGACCTGTTAAATCTGCCATTTTTGAGTGCTTAAATGTAAGAGAAACCATTTTATTTATTTATATTATACAAGCTGTGAGAACTGCCTCTAGAAAAGTATGGAATGTGGATCAAGAGCTTTCCTTCTGAGTGGTGAAACGTAGCGAAGAGGTGTAGGAATAGCTTTGGTTGTTGGGAATGTCTTTACTATGCTGTTCAGTAGACGGTTGTGGGGACTTGAAGAGGCTTGGTGCGCTGGGGTCAGAGTCAGCAACAGGGATGAAACTGTGAATTGAAGAAGCAGCTATATATATATATATATATATATTTTATTATAAATATTTAACTGGTAGCTTGCTTAAGCTTGGCTCTAATGCCTTTAAGACTATGTATGCCTGCTACACACCAAATGCTTAACACCGAATGCCTAAACCTAATGGCTAGATTACGTGTGCATGAGTCAAAAGGCACGAATGTGTCCGATTAGAACGTGCATAAGTGCTTTAACAAGATGGACGCATTGCAAGCTAAGAGATTGAAAAAAAAAATCTCCCGGACCACCTGAGCAAATAGTATGAAGATTTAGCAACCTTTTATCATTGGAAAATTGTATAGTCCCATTGAAAGTTTATGTCATTAGAACAGAGATAATGGAGCAATATCCTAACGTGCTTCGGCTGAACCAGTCCGAATACACTAGGTTGACTGAAATCAGCCTTTGGGTGTGTTGGAAGTTGAGCAAATAATAAGTTCGGTTGAAGGTGTATATGCGAGAAGCCCATTACTCTGAACATCCTTATGTACTATGTTTAGTCACTATATATTATGTAAAGCTTGCTGCTGCTATAGATTTGAACGTGTAGCTGCTGATAAATGCTTGTATTTACCCCTATGTCAATGCAGACTGTAACACCCTCTTAAAACAAAAGGCATCCCTAGTGAAAAAAAAAGTATACTTTATTGTATTTTAAATATATTCCCTTTTTCTATAGTACACTGCAAATATACTAACAAAAAATGTACTATCGTTAAATATATAAAAAGTATATTAGTATCATATTTTCACAATGCAACTTTTAACACACTTTAAAATAATTGTACTTTAGTATATTTTCTAAAAAATATATTTTAGAAAAATATACTTGAAGTGTAAGTTCAGTTTATTTTTTAAAAGTGTATTTATTTGCACTTTATAAAAATATATTTGAGGTATATTTTAACTGTGCGCTGAAAATGATCATTGTAACAATGCACTGAAAGTATTTAATATCCTGAAGTTGTAGTGTATCTAATGTTAAATTTGAGTATATTTTTTAAGTTTACTTCTTCATCCTTGGAATTCATTATATTACTTGTGCTATTTATTTCAGTATGAATGCATTACAAGCCCATTTAGTATATGCAGTGTAGTCTATACAATTTCCAAATATGTGTAAATGTTTATTAAGTTTACACTGGCAGAATACAATACTTGCAGCAAGACTATTTATTAGTATATTTCAAGTGTGTTAATGATTAGTTCATTTAAAGTGTGCTATTTTGAAACAACTAATTTTGTACTAAGTAGCCTATATTTAAGTTGAAATTAAGTAGTATTAAAATACAACTTTAAGTATATTTAGTATACTTATGTGTGCTAAATTGGAACAACTTCAGGTATACTTAGTACACTTTAAGTATATGTCTGTGTAGGGACTAATTACATGCTTGATTAGTGATATTAAAGTGTACTTAATTTGTGTTATAAGTATACTTTATTTGTGTTAAAAGTATATTTTTTGTTATAATATACGTTGTATTATAAGTATACTTTATTTCTGTTTTAAGTATACTTTTATTTGTGTTATAAGTATACTTTATTTCTGTTATGAGTACACTTTGTGTTATAAGTACACTTTATTTGTGATTTAAGTACATTACAAAATAATTACTAGTGTCTTCAGAAAACACAAGCAATATACACTGAATATATTATTTTACAGGTAATAGTATATACTGTATGCTCAGTACCTTTGGCTTATTCCAAATATTAAACATTACACACTTTGCAGTCAATAACAATACACTTTGTTATTACCGGAGGTGTAAAAAGTACTCAAAAATGTTACTCTAGTGAAAGTACAAGTACTGAGTGAAAATTTTACTCAATTAAAAGTAAAAGTATCTGGCCAGAATCATACTTGAGTAAAAGTAAAAAGTACTACATTAAAATTGTACTTGAGTATTAAAAAAGTAACAACAAGAATGAAAACTAGAGATTCTTGTTTAAGCTTTTAATCTCTAAAAACATGAAGTGAATTAACCACATACAAAGTTTTATCCTCCTTTAGAACTGTTTGTGTTTAATTGGATTTAATTATCAAATTATTAAATTGCAAAATTATCAAGTTGCAAAACCTCGGATTTAACTTAAGCAGAAGCTGATTTTCAAAATTGTGAGTGTCAAGCCTAGCTCTTTTGGGGCTAAAACTCAATCCTGCAGTGCCTGAAACACTGGTGTCTGAAACACACGCCAGATATCCAACTCTTTGCTGGCTTCATGTGTTGTCTGTTTCAAAGAAGCGAAAAAATCTTCATCATCAGATGAACTGTTGGCCATGGGTGCTCTTGATTCTGTGGCTGATTTATGACTTCCTCCATTTTCTTCCACTGACTGTTATACAGTGGGTACGGAAAGTATTCAGACCCCCTTAAATTTTTCACTCTTTGTTATATTGCAGCCATTTGCTAAAATTATTTAAGTTCATTTTTTTCCTCATTAATGTACACACAGCACCCCATATTGACAGAAAAACATAGAATTGTTGACATTTTTGCAGATTTATTAAAAAAGAAAAACTGAAATATCACATGGTCCTAAGTATTCAGACCCTTTGCTCAGTATTTAGTAGAAGCACCCTTTTGATCTAATACAGCCATGAGTCTTTTTGGGAAAGATGCAACAAGTTTTTTCACACCTGGATTTGGGGATCCTCTGCCATTCCTTCTTGCAGATCCTCTCCAGTTCTGTCAGGTTGGATGGTAAACGTTGGTTGACAGCCATTTTTAGGTCTCTCCAAAGATGCTCAATTGGGTTTAAGTCAGGGCTCTGGATGGGCCATTCAAGAACAGTCACGGAGTTGTTGTGAAGCCACTCCTTCATTATTTTAGCTGTGTGCTTAGGGTCATTGTCTTGTTGGAAGGTAAACCTTCGGCCCAGTCTGAGGTCCTGAGCACTCTGGAGAAGGTTTTAGTCCAGGATATCCCTGTACTTGGCCACATTCATCTTTCCCTCAATTGCAACCAGTCGTCCTGTCCCTGCAGCTGAAAAACACCCCCACAGCATGATGCTGCCACCACCATGCTTCACTGTTGGGACTGTATTGGACAGGTGATGAGCAGTGCCTGGTTTTCTCCACACATACCGCTTAGAATTAAGGCCAAAAAGTTCTATCTTGGTCTCATCAGACCAGAGAATCTTATTTCTCACCATCTTGGAGTCCTTCAGGTGGGCTTTCATGTGTCTTGCACTGAGGAGAGGCTTCCGTCGGGCCACTCTGCCATAAAGCCCCGACTGGTGGAGGGCTGCAGTGATGGTTGACTTTCTACAACTTTCTCCCATCTCCCGACTCCATCTCTGGAGCTCAGCCACAGTGATCTTTGGGTTCTTTTTTACCTTTCTCACCAAGGCTCTTCTCCCCCGATAGCTCAGTTTGGCCAGACGGCCAGCTCTAGGAAGGGTTCTGGTCGTCCCAAACGTCTTCTATTTAAGGATTATGGAGGCCACTGTGCTCTTAGGAACCTTAAGTGCAGCAGAAATTTTTTTGTAACCTTGGCCAGATCTGTGCCTTGCCACAATTCTGTCTCTGAGCTCTTCAGGCAGTTCCTTTGACCTCATGATTCTCATTTGCTCTGACATGCACTGTGAGCTGTAAGGTCTTATATAGACAGGTGTGTGGCTTTCCTAATCAAGTCCAATCAGTATAATCAAACACAGCTGGACTCAAATGAAGGTGTAGAACCATCTCAAGGATGATCAGAAGAAATGGACAGCACCTGAGTTAAATATATGAGTATCACAGCAAAGGGTCTGAATACTCAGGGCCATGTGATATTTCAGTTTTTCTTTTTTAATAAATCTGCAAAAATGTCAACAATTCTGTGTTTTTCTGTCAATATGGGGTGCTGTGTGTACATTAATGAGGAAAAAAATGAACTTAAATGATTTTAGCAAATGGCTGCAATATAACAAAGAGTGAAAAATTTAAGGGGGTCTGAATACTTTCCGTACCCACTGTAATTTCCAGGTCAACAAAGAGTATAGAACTCAAGAGGCAACACTCTGATACTTTTTAGGCAACAGTCTCTAGATGGCGCTCCGGTAGCGCGGCCGCCATTATGGGGTGAAAATACT
Source organism: Megalobrama amblycephala (assembly GCF_018812025.1). Lineage (NCBI taxonomy): Eukaryota > Metazoa > Chordata > Actinopteri > Cypriniformes > Xenocyprididae > Megalobrama > Megalobrama amblycephala. The sequence continues at coordinate 341,097 of NW_025953341.1, read as the reverse complement.
AACTGGAGCATTGAATCCTTCACATCTTACGCACCCAAAATCAGTGAATTTCACTGCCAAATCAGAAGCGCAATAGAACAGCTTTTTTAAATTAAGTCATCAGTAAATTGTATGGCTCCTACAGTAAATGTTGTATTGTCTTATGTTTTATTTTACCAGTTGTGGAATCCAACCATTCATCCATCTGAGGTAACGTAGTTAGCCTACTTTATTGAGCATTTCCATTTTATGAAACTTTACACATTTATTAATAGTAAATTAATAATTAATTTAAGATCATGTTTGCAGCGAACAATATATTTCAGACCTAGTGGAGTAATAATAATAATATCTAGATCTGAATTGAAATAAGCTATATTGTACGTTTTAATGGATCACGCTACAAACATAATGATCTTATGATCTGCTGTGTCCATTATCGCATAATTCCCACTTTTGGACACTTTTGCTTCAATGGACATTAGACAACACTGCAAAATCAAGCTGTTATATTCATATATTTATTGTCCAACATTCCCAATTTTTCTGATGCATGTCATAATTTAATTTCATATGTTGGTATTAATTCAGTGTTTATAAGTCTAATACTAATACTAGATCTTTTAAAGAGTTTTAACCCAAACTGACTGAGAGCAAAAAGGTTTTGTGAAAAAGTTTTTTTTTTTTTTTTTTTTTTTTTAACCAAGCAGCTGATATTGCCATAGAAACTAGTGGACTGCCAAGTCGCCTTCACCCCAAAATGGCGGAAATGCAAGGCCACTGCTGGGCACAGGTGTTGCAATGGAACATTCTGTTGAGTGTCGCTTCTTGTTAGTGTATATTCTTTGAGGTCAAGGTGCTGTGCATTGTGGTAATTGATGCAACATGACGTCACTTCCAAAGGACCAATGAACATGTCTGACCAATTTCATGGAATGTGAAAATGAATCTCATTGAATAAATAACCTTTAAATTAAACTGGTCATCAGCGCAATTCAATTGGTTTTGTTAATAGCAAAAGAAAATAGAATGAAGTGATCTCCAAAAAATAAGTACTTTTTGACTGTAAATAAAATTGTAAGGAGTAAAAAGTACTCTACATTTTTTGAGAAAAAAAAAAAAAAAAAAAAAAAAAAAAAATCAAGTAAAAGTAAAAGTATTGATTTTTAAATGTACTCAAGTAAAGTAAAAATCCCCAAAAATAATACTTAAGTACAGTAATCAAGTAATATTACTCAAGTACTTTACACCTCTGGTTATTACTTATACTTTGTATAATATAGTCAACATTTGAAGCGGATCAAAACCTTCAATCAAAGTTGTCATAACTTTTTTGATCCACTTCAAATGTTGACTACTGTACTTTGAATTACATAATCTCACACAATACAGTTGTGCTACTATTTAAATACAGTTTAACACATTTTCCCAAAGTTGAATGCATTTGTTTTCAAGGCCATTAAAATAAATAAAATGTAACAACATCACTAATGAAGAGACATATTTCATTGACAAATCCAATAGTTTTTATTTAAACTTAGATTCGGGTTTTGGGAGGCGTTCACTTGAAATGAGCTGTGAAGGAGGGGAGTTGTTCTTCCGCATGCGCTCATTTCAAAAACTCAGTCGACGAAAACGTCCTCTGTACCACCTTTAACTAGTCGTTCTGTCATCAGGCATGCATAACACTATAAAATATTAAAAGACAGTATACAAACAGCAATAACACACAAAATGTCCTGGGGAAATGGTTTTGCCAATGAATTAGTGGATAGAATTCCATTTCTATGGGACTGCATTTCTGTTTCTTGTAGTCTGTACTGTTCTCTCATTGAGAACAATCAATGTCCCAAGTGTCTTTGAAGTTTATGACTGAAGCAAAAATGGTGATAATTCTCAGTGGGGAAACCATACATCACAGAGTCTGCCTAGGTGAGGGGTTGTGAAGATTAAGTAGAAGAATGGTGTGTTTGATCAGTTCAGTCGTTACATGGTACTGGCCCTTATATATTTTAAGCTGTAGCGTACCCTCACTTTTTCTTGCATACCAGCACTTCTCACATGTTGCTGGTACCAGGGTTGTCACTAGGCCCTTTTTCTACTTACAGATTAGCTGCCTAATCTCTAAACAAATTTGTGATCACCTCAGTCCCCAGTCCTCAGTCCCCAAAGGTTTAAAATGAAAATGTCGGCAGGCTTTGGCTCCTCCCTGTCTTTAAGTCAGCACTATTCAGTGTGTTCCTCAGCCTGTAGCTGAGCAGCGCCAGTGTCAGAAGCAGAGGACAAGGTGTGTTTATCAATTGGTTATGATATCTGCATCTGTCTTTCTTTGTCATAAATGCTGTTTACATAATGTGCTGTTTACATAATTCAGGAGTGATACGAGACAGAAAATTTTCTCTGCGTTTACCCCTCATTACACTAATGTTTTCCTCCAGTGAAAATGGAATGTGAAGGTATTTTAGAAAATGTTATTTTCATTTGAAAATTGATTTTTTTTTTTAAATGAAAACATCATATTGTGGATGTGGCATTAGATTAACATAATGCACAAAAATTATTAAAGACAATCACACTGTAAAAATTATTTGTTGCTTTAACTTAAAGTAGCCTAACTTGGTTGCCTTAAAAGTTTGAGTTCATTTAAGCTAAAAATGTGAGTTGATACAAAGAATGAGATTAGTTTATTTGTTATCTGAACAACATTTTTAAATTTTAAGCTGATTTGACAAAAGATATGTGAAAAGTTGTAATATAACATGAAGATAACTCATTTAAACTGCTTACCAGATTGAATGACAGAGACAGAGAAAAATCATGTAGTTATGTCTTTCTACTAAATAATGACCCAGCTGCTGATTGTGACATTTATGTAACATGTATGTGTTCTGTGTTTCCCCTTTCACTGTGTTTTTGGTTCAGTCCCTGTAACCTAGTTTTCCCCAGTCTTTTTAATTAGTTAAGTCATTCACCTGTGCCCTGTTCATTTACTCATTAAGCTCATTTGTTTGTTTTAGCATATACTCCCCATGTCTTTAAATGCTTTGTACAATCTTGTCTATGTGTATCATCAATGTAACTGTTAATGTCAATGGTGTTTTTCCTGAGTATCTCTTGTGTGTTCTTACGAAAGATTATTCTGTACATTTAATGTATTCTTGAGCTTCATGACTACCACATTACACGAGAGTGTATAGCCTTAGAGTAAAGGCATTTGTGGTTTTTGATTTCACTTTGAATTATAGAAGTGGCAAATTGATAGATTCATGTTCTGCTATTTTTTTAAATGGAAAACAAAAAAGGAATGGTTTAAGACAGAATAAACATATTGCCAAACATATATAGACAATTAGTCTACAGTAATATAAGATTTGGCTATATTCTAAATTATTATTATTTTTTAATATGATTTGTTAAAATGATTTGAAAAGGCCTGTACACACCGGGACGAATATCGCACGCGATTATCGCCGATTTTTAACGCCTCGTGACTAAACAAAGGGCGAATGTGAGTGTGCACACCGACGCGAAAAACGCGAGGCGTAAAAGCGTCGTTTTTTAAAAAAAAAAACGTCTCGGGTTGGTTTTTTTTTTTTGGTTTGACGCGCCGCGTTAAACTGGCATACCAATGACAGTGGCGCTTTTTGTTCAAGTTGCAGTAAAACTCGACTTGGTGCCGCTCAAGCACAAAAAGGTCTTGCCGAGCACACATTGATACCAAGACGACGAAGAGAAAGTAAGTAGTCGAGGAAGACCCCTACAAACTATCCCTGCGTCTCAAACAGCTCCCTAGCTTCCTAGGTCGTATCAGTATACCGTGTAAATGAATGTGGCTGACTCCCTGATCAGTGCCCTGACTAGTGAACTAGGGAGAGCTGATTGAGACGCACGCAAATGGGTGCTCTTCCAGTTCTTGGCCACACCAATAGATGTGTATTATTTCTGTATTTTTACTGTTTGTTTTTTTCTTTTACATTCAAGAACTATAGTTGAGAATGTCTGTTTCATAAATATGTTTATTTGCACTACATACATACATACATACATATATATATATATATATATATATATATATATATATAAGGTGACTTGACTTGACAAGCGCCACATACTGTCAGGGAGTGAATTTGCATGTCCACTCTATGCATCACCAGTGAAAATCGTTTGGGTATGTACACAAAAACGGGTACAGGGGGTACAGAGAGGAAGTGGGCCTTGGAGTAAAAAAGGTTGGGAAACTGCTCTAAACTGTAAGTGCAATAGCTTGTTTGCAATCACGTGATGACAGGCGGAATTCAGATGGAGAGCAGGAAGTGAAAAATAGAATGGACTAGATGGAGAAACTGTAACCCGTACTGTTATGGTTTAGAAAGGTATAAAAAGAAAATCACAACATATGTTGGATGTGATCCTTAATGTTATGAAGAGGAGTGATTTTTCTACTTTGAAAGAATTGCCTTCCATCTTGCCTACCGAGGCCGTAGATATAGAGAATGTAAAGCTGCCGTCACGCTGTGTTGAGTTTTAGTCTGGTTTGTTTATATCTCACTGCCTTTCTGCTAGTGAGTTTGGGGCGATATTTTGATTTTCTGTCATGATTGTGAAAAATTGTAGGTCATTCATGCTGAATTGAGAATTGCAATAATAACTCACATCATCGTTCAGGGAAAAACCTGGATTGTGTCCCTAGTGAAAAAATAAATATACTAAAATCTATTTGAAATACATTTATTTTATGCTAAGTGTACTACAATTGCATTTACATTTGCATGTACTTAATATTAATACCCTGCAATTTTACTTTTAGTATACTAAATTGGTATACTTAAAGTCTGCTAAACTGGATCAAGTATTTTTGTGTTGAGGTCCAACTAAAGATATACTCAAATATATTTGATTATGCTAAAGTGGAACTATTGCAAGTATACTTTAGTACAAGTATATATATATATCTTGCATTTAAATTATTCAGTGATCTTACTTTCCTTATACTAATAGTGATATTAAACATTTTAGGCTTAATATTTAGAAATATGCATTGTGCAATAAAGAAGAACTGCAAATAAAGTTTAATTAAAATATTAATGTCAGTATGTCTGTAAATAGTCACCATTTGAAGCAGATCAAAACCCTTCATCAAAGTTGTCATAAAACCTTCTAAGGACAACTTTGATTAACTTTTTTGATCCACTTCTGATGCTGACTACTGTATATTAATGGGTTTTTAGTTAGTGTGAAATGAATGTAGGCTTATTTTAAATACATTTTGGTTTGTTTTTTTCACTAGGGCAGACTCTGCATCCATTGCCTCTGACATGTTTTCTCACCGTCATGTACTTAACTCAGAAACTCAAATTTTGTCTGCGATTCACAGTCTTTTAATCCATATAATTTGTGCTGTTATTAAGCTGTCATTTATAATGTCTGCACGCTTATAGCTGTACTTTTAACAGTATAGAGAGAACACAAAGTAACACCAGTTTAGCGTAGTCTATATATGTGTGGTGGCGCAACAGGTAAGCCGAGTGCTCTCGTGCGACAGCGGCCTGCGTGACCCGGGTTCGATTCCAGCCCGTACTGGTTCCTGCATTCAATATACATATAAATCTGTTCCCATTGTCTCACTGATGTTCACTGGATAAGTAAGTTACTGGTATACTGGGGCTTTCTGTAAAAAACATATTCTAAAGCTGTAACCAAGTTAACTTGGAATGCCATTGCAATGTGTTTTAAAATCACTAAAAATTTGTTATCAGTATAATATTAATGTATGTTCAACACACTTGCAATGTAATTGAATTGCAATTCTAATGTCACCAAAATACATTTAAAGTTTATGCTGAGTGAATTCTGCATTTCAAAACTTAAATACAAGAGTATATTTAAAGTGTACTTAAGTATACTTGGAATAGTTCCACTTTAGCACAAACAAGTATATTTAATACAACCTCAGCACTGCTTTTGTACAACTAAAATGCATTTAGTACAAAATTAGTTGTTCTAATTTAGAGGCTTTAAGTATACCAATTTATAGCATGCCACAAATACATTTAGTTATACTAAAGTACATACAAATAAATTGTGCTTAAGTATACTATTTTTTCACTAGGGGTAATACATTTTTCACCTTTTCTAAGTATAAAAACACTAAAGGAAGCAGGTTGAGGTGGTGACGAGAAGACACCGTATAGCAAATCTAATAATGTCACTTATTAAACCCACTGCCTATCACTCAATAAAATAATCACATAGCTGAGTGTTTTTGAAAGTTTTGTGGGTTAAGGCATAATGTCTCTGTTAAGGGACCATCTCAATAAAGTGTCAGCAGATATTAAGCAGACAGTCTATTAAAGACACCCCTGTGGTGAAAAAGTTTTTAATGTTGTTTATAGAGAATACGAACCGACGTCATGCCTCGTTGCATGCCGGGGCGGCGCCGCCATTTTGACAGGATCGCCCTCTATTACTCGTATTGAAATTAATATGGATTCTTGCTTACCTTTTGTTTTGTTTCTGCCATTAAGTGGAACGTTAACAATTTTAATGGTATTGTTTGCAGGGAATAGAAGCTATTTTATCGCATCGCATGATCATTTTATTTTTTTATTTATTTTCACTGAAGTTTTGTAGAATTTCGTTTACAATGTTGATCTGTTTACCGGACGCTCACTGCTGCTTCAGCCATCGTATGAATATCCAAATAAATCTATGTGATCAACACACTGAGAAAAGTCGATTCATTTATTTGTTGGAAACATTTAAATGGTGCTTAAACGAGCATATTGAGTAGGCCTACAACTTGTCATTGTAATTCCCCTTTTCCATGATCACAGATGAGGAGAATCAGAGATTATGGGTCAAATTCAGCGGACACGAACACACTGTATTTTTATATTTATTTTAACAAATGATAACCACACTAAGCAATTTCCTACCTTTATAAAACTGTTATGAAGAAAATGTATAAAATGCTTGCATTTTAAGTGATACTGAAAGTTTATATTTTGGTCTCATCCGTTTTTCTGCATGTGCTTTATTTGTAAATAGAATTTGGCCTCTTTAATATCAGTCTAAGTGCATTAAGCGTTTTCTTGAGAGGACATGAGAGGAAACCGTTTAAGATATAAATGTGTTGCGTTCATATTTTGGGCTCATTTGCGTATCTCCACACAGTATGCTTTAATAAACATGTACAGAATTGTTTGTTTGTCACATGAAGCGTTTTTCTTGTTAAGCATATGAATGTCCCCGTCAAGTTCTGCTAATTAACGAGCGCAGTGAGAGTCAGACTTGCAAAGGTAATGTTAATTATTAAACCAAACGAAATCAAAACTTTCAAAAACACTTAGCAATGTCATTCTTTTATTGAGTGATAAGCAGTGGGTTTAATCAGTGCCATTATTAAGAGATTTGCCATCCGGCGTCTTCTCGTTATCTCCTCGACCTGGTTCCCTTGGTGTTTTTACACGTAGAAAAGGCAAAAAAACGTTTTTCACTGTCTTGTTTTCTCTCAGAACGATGATCTGAGTTACTATCACAATTATCGATGCAGCATTAATGACATACAATGGTGACATTTTTCACAATCATGACAGAAAACAAATTACTGCACTAAACTAACTAACGGAAAGGCTGCGCGATCCTGTCAAGATGGCGGATAAACAAAGAAGTTACTCAGAACTCAATGCGGCGTGACGTCAGATTCGTATTCTCTATATGTCTATGTAGTGTTTTTAATATGCTTTAAGACAAACCATGTGCAAATTCATAAGTCAGCACCATTGCTGAGTATTTTATGTTTGAAACTGCAGTAAACCAAAGACAGTCTAAAACACGCGGTTTGAAATCGGTGGCGTTTGTGACATCACAGACTACCTTGTAACCAATCACAACAAAGTGCCGGCAGGCTTTAGCATATCATTAACTATGACTGCTCTGAAGCAGGAAAGTCTCGAGAGAAGCCAGGTTATCCCGGTAAATTTTCTGTTGATATGAAAAATTGTGTAGATTTATCAATATAGCAAGTCTATTACGATGTTATGATGTAACTATAAGCCTTTATCCACTGACATTCTGGGGGGGTGGCATCTTAAAGCACCCATTTGGCCAGCAGCGATGCCCTGGTTCCACTATTAACTAAGGATAACATGTACTGTAATGAACTTTAACAACTGGTAAGGAGAGAATTCAGTTATGTTCAGTTTTAAATTTAATCCCAGATCTTTAATGTGGTGTCAGGCAAAAGAGTTAGTAACAGTAGCAGTATTGTTGATTATTATAGTATCAGCATTCAATTCAGATTAACTGGTTGACATTTCTGTGCAGTGAAAACAAAATGTAGATTTTAGAAATCAGTTTGACAATGACTAAAATGGTACTATATTTCTGAGAAAAAAAAAAGCAACAGCCCAAACTGGTGGGAAGATTTTGCAAAGGTGCGAAGAGCTCAACTTCTCAAAGTCAGAGTGCATAAACAGGAAACCATTTTAATCTGGCATGAGCCCCAATATTTCCAGTGTTTCTTTTGAGAATTGCAACAGATTTGTACACATGAAGGTAAAGGAGAATTGAATACAAAACAAAACAAACAAACAAACAAAAAAAAACAAAAAAAAAAAACACAAAATTATGGCGAGCTGACACAATCCTAACGGTTGGGTTTTGCACGCATCAGATAGCCAGGGAGCTGCAGCCACAGATTTTTACAGTTTAACCACATTTTCTGCAGAAGACACACAAAACACGTACCGTGTTAGCGTTGATGACTCTTTCCACGTGACCAGTGCTATAGTGGCATGGAGGTGATGCTGCCCACACAGCATATGTGTCATCTGGAGTGATCAACCCTGAAGCACAAGTGCGAAATTGCACTGCATGGTGATAATAATAGTTCTAACCTTGAGAGTGGAGTAGAGAGAGAGAGAGAGAGAGAGAGAGAGAGAGAGAGAGAGAGCGAGCGGTAGTTAATATAGTGTAACTTTGTTTCTGTCTTTGCGCTTGTTCGCTACAGGCAAACAGAGGGCACGAAACACGAAACACCCTAAGACCTCTAAACGATTGCATCACCAGCACCTGTCATTTCTCTCAGTGAACCGCAGACCACCCCACCACACACGTGTGACATAGGCTGCATGCTGCTGTCAAAGCTGTCTTGAGTTTTTACTTTCAGTTCGATGAGTTAAGAAAACGCAATTGTTAATTAATCAATGCAGTGTTTTGTTTAAAAAAATATTTGTAGTAAAACAAAAGGGAGCATGTGGAATTATTTTTTCATTCACTATAGACATATGCATATAAGAAAGTGGTAGTGAGGGAATATATTATTCTGCAAAGAAATGTCCTCATGCTTCTCTTGCGAAACGTTTCTGTTTTTATGATATCGTTGTCGTGTAACCTTAGATAAAAAATAAACTGCACATGTTAAATCTGTCACATAATGTGACTTAATCAGTAAAAATGTGGGCACCCATTCCACATAAATAGCACCATTTCCTGAGAATGACCCAATTACAAGGAAGTTATGACTGTTGTTTTCTTTGTTTAGCAGTTTATTATTGTTTGTATAAATGCACAAGCTAGTTTTGATGTTAAAATTTCATACAAAAAATTAATTTAGTCCTTAGGAATTGCTTTGCATATTTAAAGTCTAGTTCATTGCCTGACATTTGAAAAAGGCTTGTCATTTCAAAGTGACTAATCGCGGGGACAGTCCCCATTAAACATGCGGTCAGTACTTCTCTAAATGACTATACTTAGGAGACTGTCATACCAAAATTATTCGACAGTATTAGGACGTGTTTGAACACTTATTGAAGATATTTCACCACTCATCCAAAAGGCTAGATGTAGGATGGTTGAGTTTCCATGCCAGAAGCATTTTGTCTCGCATTCGATGGTGATTGCATTGAATGGGGAAATTGCTGTTGATGGGGAAACTGTTGAAGATAAAAGGGCAGCGTTGTAGGTGGCTGACAGGTGGTGTTGCAGTATTTCTGTCTTTTCAGCAGGAAAATGTGACTAAATATTTTTAAAAGGAAAATATGAGGCGTGAAATAGACAATGACAACAGAAAAGCCAAAACACTATGGTATGAGCCAGAAAAGGGATGGTTTGTTTTCATTTTACACGATTGTGGCTGGGTGTCTTAGTGGATCCTTATACTTCTACTAAGGTTCGATTGGCTTCCATGTCCTGAAAGGTTGAACACTAAAACAGCAGTAAAGGGTCATTTGTGACTTTGTTATAGATCCTTAAGTCAATGTCACGTGTCTAAGATGCAGCATCATGATATGTCCCATATCCACAAGTATAAACATCTTTAAGTCTTTCACCATTTTTCTAGGATATTGATTGGGTCCAACTTTATATTAAGGGTCCTTAACTGTACTAAGACTTAAATTAATCATTTGATACAATGCATTTAATGCGTACATGCCTCTATTTACATTGTACTTATATTTAAAAATACCTGCATATAATTACAGCTATAATTGATTTATGTAATTGCATCTATAATTACACCAATCCTTTGCCATCCTTACCCATATCCACCTCAGTATCAGCTAGTGTAGCAATACAACATCAACACAATAAAGCCACTGTACCTAACAATTATTATTATTATAATTTTGATGTAAGTACATAATAAATACACCTGATATAAAGTGGGACCTAATGTTGAATTATATAATCTGCATGCAGTTCATGAATTCATATTAATTTAGAGACCATATGGCCCTTTATTATAGAGTATTAAAACATGTAGAAAATGTTCTACTTTTTAAATATAGATTACCAATTAAGTTTAATCAGGGTAAGATTCCTTTCAACTTATTTGTATTTTCATAATTATTTTGTTAAATATAGTGCCTAAGATGTCTAAAGGAGGGTCAGTACCGAGCACACAATGTGTCTGGTCATTTACGTTTACTGAGTCTTGGAATCCCCCACTGGGTCTCGCTCGTGGCACAGATGCTGTTTGGGGGAACCATCCTTTTATTCATTATCGGCAACATGCAATGCGATGAAAGAATTTAAGGCATTTGGCAGACACACAGCATTCCAAAATTCACTTCATAAAACAAATTGAGATTAGCTGAAGGTAACAGTAGTTAGTTGGAAAAAGAGGTTACACTTTATTTTAAGGTATTTGTGTTACAGTGTAACCAATTAAGTACTGAGTAATAATAAATAACTACTGTATGTGCCTACTATAGGGTTAGATTTAGGATTAGTTGCATGTAATTATACATAATTCAAAGTTATTAATAACAATGTGTAGCAAGGACAATAAAGTGTACTCGAAAAAGACTTCACTCAAGACTTCCTGTTTCTAAATTTGTTCTGATAATTATTCAAAAATATCAAGCTTAATTAATGCACAAATTATAGTGATCACATTCTACAGAAAAATATTGTTTTGGCACAAAGCATAATATTACTGACTGAATTATCTGGTGTGCGTAATGATATTTGTCTAGTTAAGTCTGTTTTATTCAACACTTTATGTTTTATTAAACATTTGATATAGAATGATTAACTCATAATGTGTGTTAAAATGCACCACACATTCAAATTATATTTTAGATTAAGCTTTTACAATTTCCCACAGTAAAACATTCTTTACAAATTAAGATTCACAATCACAATTTTATACAAATCCTTTTATACATACAAATCCACATGTTATTATGAAACAGCATAAAATGTATAATTATACAATAAAATTGTCCACATGCTTGTAGTTTGTTTTGTTGTTTTAAGGATGGTGATTAGGAATATTCTAGCAGAACTTCTGGACAGTTACAGGATAGAGGAGGGGAACAGCAATGCCCTGGTCTGGTTTCTCAAAGGCACTTATCAAATTCTTGACTTTTCGGAACAAGCGTTGAGTCTGACCTGGTGCTGTCTGTGAAAAAACACACAAACAAACAAACAACAATAACAATATCATCATAATAATCTATTTGCAAGGACCCAATGAACTAGGGCAGATCCACTAAAATTTGTAAATTAGAAATAGTCCAAATATACATGTGTATATGTGAGATGTTGGCTTTATAGATGAGATGTTGGCTTTATAGATGTTAGAGCTGAGAGAATTCTCTCTGTAAAATCGTTTAAATCTCATCCCACCCAAACAATACCTTTCCATAGCTGTTTCATACCTCTATACATTTGAGTCATTCTCTGGAAATGCACAGTTTTGTTATGTTATCCCCATGAATTACTACTGACAGTCATCATCATTAATTGTCTGAAAAACCTTTACTTAAATTTAGCTGCAGTTCAAATGCAAATGCAAATGCAAATACAAATACATATAAAGAATGAATAGCAATGAAGGGGTTGTAATTATCTGGCTAAATCTTCTCTAAATCAAATTTTCAAAAGTTGGCAATTTTAGAACAATACAAAGCTAGAATATTTTAAAGCTAATAATATTTAAATTGTAATATCTGATGCTGTATATGAGGTTTACTTTTGTGTTGTGTCTTTAAATGTATCATTTTGTTCTTGCATTGAAAATCCTCACCTCAGCCGCCCAGGAGCCCGCTGAGTCTCTCTGGAGCCGGTACGTGTAGACAAAACCTTTACACCTGGCATTGAGCGAAATCACAGATCAGAACAAACAGAAGCCAATAAATAGAATTTGCCCATTTTAAATTGTATGTGTGCAGTTCAAAATTGAAATTGTATTTGTATTTGTAAAATTGTGCCTTAACTCGAGTGACACATAAAATTAGCTTAATTCAGAAAATGTGAAAAATTTCTTGAGGACTTACAGGACACAGAGGCAGTAGGCACCAGGAACGCTCTCGCTGTCTCGAATTAAATAGCTCCCATCTTTGCCCGCTTCACACAGACGCATCTCACACACTTCTCGACTGATGGCCCCATGATAAACAGAAAGCGATTCCATTGTGCTGCATGCATTGTTTCTCAGGCAATCACTACCAGCAAGTAATATTTGTTCCTTGAGCAGGAAATGATGAAACCAGGCAGGAAATAAGCTCTTCAAAAAATAAGACAGAATATCTGCAACAATAGCAAATGCACGCAAAATGCCAGTTGAACATTCTTGAATGGAAATTTCAGTTCATCTAGAGTTCAACTGCCATGCAGATATCAGGACATACTACTGAAAAGATACATTACAGATTATTGCTGCACATCGGTGTCATTCTTTTTTTTTGTGTGTGAAATTGTTAATATACAGCATTTTATTTCAGACAAAGGCATTATTACAGAGAAAAAAAATCAAAGAGCTAATCATTTCACACAGTAGGCCCACACAATAAATCACTGATATATTGATTTTCTACTTTCATATTGTAATCACATCAGATTCTATACAAAGATCTAAAGAGTGGTTTCAGTAATACAATAGGTCACAATTTGGGCTCTGTAAACAACAACAAAAATAATACATAAGATTTGGTTGGATCAATTCTATGATGAATGTTGAAGTTTCCTGTAGCATGTTTGAGAGTGTTGTACACGTTGAACAAGGTGGAAAAAACATTTATCCAGTACCGACTGCTGTCACAGAACATCCCTGTCACCACTACATCCTGTCTATGCATGCTTTTTTTTTTTGCAGTGTGTGTGTTTTTAAGTGCGTGTTTTTTGAAATGAGCTAACAGGTGAAGTCAATAAAGCAGAGAAAACATAAATCTGAAACATACACTGAGAGAAAAACACTGTGATGTTATTGAAATGTATTGATTATCACAGAGGCATTTAGGCTAAAAGGGGAAGTTTATCAAGAATGTTCTTCAGAAGCAGTTCACGTCACGACTAATTTATGCCACTGCCATTGGTGCCTGTTGTCCATAAAGGGTTAATACACAGGGTGATGCTGCATGTTGTATCGATCTGGCCCCTCCTGTCTTTATAATAAGAAGAGGGTACATTGAACAAGATCGCTATGTTACTAGGACAACCAACTCACCAACTGTGCAAGAAGTGAGATTCAGCAGAATGTTTGGAACGATATATGGGTGAGTTCGGAAGACACCATGCAGATTTAAATTCTGATGCTATAGGAGGCCCTACAACCTAAGAAAATCCTAATAGTGAAGTCCTAAGTTGAAATATGATACCAAAACAACTGCATCCACAGGTCCAATAAAAGAGATAGCGTCTTGTTGTAGGGAGCGCATCCAGAACTTGAGCACATTCTAACCAGCACCGTCAAGTTCGCTTGTGCATTCGCGTCATTTTGTGCAGATATAAGTCGTAACATTAAATTTATGTAATATAAATATCTGGTTAATCTAATATATGATGCGTTTCATTGCGTTAAATAACCCGCTAGAAAAGCTCTTCAGTTTTCAGGTGCTCATTCAGCTCTTCTGCTTCAGTGCGTGCACTCAGACAGCAATGCAAAACATTAAAAGCTATGACATCAATGATGTTATTTGAAATGTTTACTATTACTGTAATATTAAAAATGTTTCATATTTTTATTTCAAAGTTATTATTAACTAGCACTTTTATTGTTCTCGTAGCCTATTATTTTCATCAACAACATGGTTTGATTCAAATAATATTGTCTGTGCGGAGGCTATTTCATTTTATTTATCCATGGCACATGTATTTTGTTTCTTTATATGTAGCCTAAGTAATGTTGTTTGCATTATTTAGGCATTTTATTTTATTTTTGGGTATCACTTAACAAGGTCTTATTTGTTGCATGAACTATAGAGCAATAACCTTTGTGAATGTAGTGAATAAAATATTTGAGTTCATGTTAGTTGACAGTGCATTAACTAATGGTAACAGATACAACTCTGGATCTTAAAAATGTCTTAGAAAATGTTGAGATTAACTAAGATTAATAAAAAGATAAGTATTGTAGAAGTATTGTTCATTCATTGTTCATGTTAACTAATCCTAACAAAATGAAACCTTGTTGTTACACCCTCACACTACATGAACTATCAGTTTGTTTGTTTTCATTAGTCACATGTGCTCCTTTGTTCTGTTTTCCCACCACATTCAGTCACCATGGACACTGACCTAATTATCACAGCTGTCTTAATATTGTTAAATTTAAGACATTTTAAGACTAAAAAAATGGCAAGAAAACAGACACACGCTACTGCGGTGGCCACAAGCTTCAGTCATATGGAGATGAAAACTCAGCTGCGTTGCCTCCTTCTGGGAGAGTGGCGTTGCCTGAGCCCAATCCAGAATTGACGACTATGCTTTCCCGGGCCGTCAAGAGGGTCGGGCTTGAGTGGAACCCTCCACTGTGTCCTGAACCCTTGAGGCTGGATGATTGGTTTCTTGGGGTGGCCCGTGCTGGTTCACATCACAACATGCCTGCCATCTTCTCCTATGGAGTCAGAAGAATCTGAGGTCGCTTCATGCCATTCACATCCCAGGCCTGCACAGCCGTGCAGCTGACAAACTCTCACAGTAGCCTCTGCTTCCGGGAGAATGGAGATTCCATCCCCAGGTAGTCCAGCTGATCTGGAGACACTTCAGGACCGCACAGGTGGACCTGTTTGCCGCCCCGGACACGTGTCATTGTTAGTTGCTTTACTCCCTGACCGAGGGGACCCTCGGCACGATGCGCTGGCACACAGCTGGCCCCAGTGCTTTTGCAAGTATGTGTTTCCCCCAGTGAGCCTACTTGCACAGACCCTGTGCAAAGTCAGGGAGGACGAGGAGCAGTTCATGTTAGTTGCTCCGTACTGGACCAACCAGACCTGGTTACCAGAAATCATGCTCCTCGTGACATCCCCTCCTTGGCCCATTCCCCTGAGGAAGGACCTGCTTTCACAGAGACAGGGCACCCTCTGGCACCTGCATCTGTACCACTGGTAACTCCATGTCTGGTCCCTGGACGGGACGCGGAAGTTCTAGGTGGACTACCCCAGTCGGTCGTAGACACCATCACTTCTGCTAGAGCTCCCTCTACAAGCCACTTCTATGCGTTGAAGTGGAACCTGTTCGTCGAATGGTGTTCTTCTCTCCGGGGAGAACCCTCGAACTTGCTCAGTCAGGACAGTGCTTTCTTTCTTGCAGGAGGGGTTGGAGCGAAGGCTGTCTCCCTCTACCCTCAAAGTGTATGTCGCCACTATTGCTATGCAACATGATGCAGTTGAAGTTACGTCTTTTGGGAAGCACGGCCTGATCATCAGGTTCCTGAGGGGGGCGAGGAATCCTCCTCATCCGCACTCTATACCCTCTTGGGACTTGTCCTTAGTGCTTACAGCACTGCGGAGACCGACCTTTGAGCCTTTGCAAACTGCTGAGTTAAAAGTCCTGTCCCTTAAGACAGTGCTCCTGGTTGCGTTGGCTTCTATCAAGAGGGTAGGGGACCTGCATGTATTTTCTGATGACAATGCGTGCCTCGAATTTGGCCCCGGCCTGGATTTGTGCCAAAGGATCCTACCACTCCCTTCAGGGATCAGGTGGTGAACCTGCAAGCGCTGCCCTCGGAGGAGGCAGACTTAGCCCTGGCTTTGCTCTGTCCTGTCCGTGCCTTGCACATTTACGTGGACAGAACGCAAAGCTTCAGGACATCGGCCCAGCTCTTCTTTTTTTTTACAGAGGCCAGCAGAAGGGAAAGTCTTTCTCCAAGCAGAGGATGGCTCACTGGATAGTGGAAGTCATCGCCTTGGTGTATCAGACCCAAGGCGTGCCTTGCCCGCTAGTGTTGACAGCTCGCTCCACCAGGGGTGTTGCTTCTTCTTGAGTGCTGGCGCATGGCATCTCACTGACAGATATACAGTATGTAGAGCTGCGGGCTGGGCGACACCTAACACATTCACTAGATTCTATAGCCTTCGTGTGGAACCAGTAGCCTCCCACGTACTCGCCTCCAGTGGCTAGTAAACGCTTGGAGCCCCCATTTTAGTGTCGACTTGCTGTGCCATCCCCCCCCCTTCGGACTGGATAAGTGCGCTTATTGCTCCAGTAGAGCTCCCCAGTTGGCGAACCCTGTAGAGTTCGTCCATAACCCCTTGCGACCTCAGACATTGCGGAGTGCCTGTCGCTAAGCCTAGAACTCGTATGCGTTGGTGGAACCTGTGTTAGGCTGGGTGCCATATGTTGTGAAACCTACGGTGGTCCCATTTATGAATTTTCACAGTAAGTCTCTCTATAGTGAGCCCGTGCCTTTCCCTTGGCAGAGTCTGCTTTGCTGTCCTTGCCAGTGTTGTCTCCCTCCTGTGTTGGCCAGAGCCATCTCCGGGACATTCCACATGTTGCACTGCCCTTAATTCGTCAGTCAATATGTGTGTTCTTCACATGATTCCTCCCTTCAGGCAGGATGTGGTCTCCGCAGCATCTCTTTCCTCTGGAAGGGCACGCTGTATGGGTCATGCGGAATAGCAGTGCTAGACTTCTCCACGTTTGCCTGGTCCCATCCTCCGCCCCAAGGTATGGTGGGATTCAGAGGCTCACGCGGGCCGCTGCAAGGGCGAGCAACTGTGGCGTTTTATTAGGGATCCCAATTCATCGGTTCAGTTCTGACGTACGTTGAACGTGGCCGACTGAAAGGGAACATCTCGGTTACGCATGTAATCCTCATTCCCTGAAGGAGGGAACAGAGACGTGCGTCCCGTCTCCACAGTTCCTGTGCCGCCGCTGAGCGTGGGCCAACGAGCTCAAAATAGAGTGCGAGTGCACCCGCTTCTACATTTATACCTGCGCAGCGGGGCGGGGAGCGAGATGCAAATCTTGCACGCCAATTTCCATTTGCTCGTTTAGTAGACACTCGATGGTGATTGGACTCTCATGCGATATCCCAATTCGTTGGTTCAGTTTTGATGTACGCCTCCGTTCCCTCTTTTAGGAGCAGTCACGGAGCAGTCCGCCGACATGACAAAGAAAGGTGATACTGATTGGTACTGATTGTGTGCTATCGAAATGCTGATTGGCTCACAGAAAGAAACCTTATAGAACCAAGTTATAGTTCTACTTTGTAGGTAGAACAAAGCCACTAGATGACATTTTCTGCATTACCATATAGTATTTATTTCGGCATTACCATATAGTATTTATTAGTAATATTAAGTGATATTGTGTACTATATATTGTCTGAAAGGAGGTTACGTGAAAACTCTGAGTATGTCAACCCGGAAATGAGGGAAACTCTGGGTTTTCAGTTTCAGAATGGGAAGTATATCAAACCAGGGAAAGCAGGGTAAGTCAAGCCCATTTCTGAAAGGGAGGTAACCTATACTCACTCAGAGTCAGTTACTACGGTAACTTACTCTGTAAACCTAACCTGGTGAGGAACAGGTTTTCTTTGGTAAACCCAGTGTTTCTTTCAATCTCCTTTTTTTTTGCCCATGGGATACCATGAAAATTAATATTAGTTCAATAACTTACCATTCTGCCAGATTTCACCTCTGATATTATAACAGTGATAAGAATTAAACTTGTAATGACTCGGAAGTATCCAGACGTCTTTTTGTTGGGTGCTGTTGCCACGGTGAATCATAATATCGGAGCTCCATTGATCATGGCTTTTCATAGTCATGGTGCATGCACTTAACTCAGAATCAACCTATTTTTTGATTGAACCTCAATTCAGCTGTTCTGAAACTGAATACTCAGAGTTTCCTGATTCAGAGTAAGTCAACTCAGAGTTCAAGTTGTCACTTAGAGTTAATTGAACCTCCTTATTAAAACAGTCCCCAGGTTTTACCAGTTATAAGACTTGAAAGGTAATTACTATTATAACTGCATGCATGCACATGACGCTAATGTTATGCATTTTAATGAATAAAGAGAAAATTAATAATTTAATTATTGTGTTATTGTATGTTTAATGAACATAAAAAGTATTATTTCTATCGCTGCCAGGTTAGATGTGTGTTGTAATGATTTATGACTCTGCTGTGTAAAACTGTAGTATCTTCAATATCAATCAGACTACTACATGAACTGAGTTAAAGTTGACAGTTTACTTTTTGTTTGCAGCAGTTAGCAACAGACATAAACACTACATGCAGCAGTTAGCAACAGACATAAACACTGCATGCATCCCGCATGGGACATCTTCTTCATCTAACTTCACAGGTAAGAACACTATACTTCTAATGCAGAAACGACACCTTGTGGTCACTCCAAGATACTACATCCCCTCCTTCTTAAAGGATTAGTTCACTTCAGAATTAAAATTTCTTTGATAATTTACTCGCCACCATGTCATCAAAGATGTTTATGTTTTTTTTCATTTTTTTTTTCCTTCTTTCTTCCATCGAAAAGAAATTAAAGTTTTTGAGGAAAACAGCTCTCTTCTTCTTCTTGTAGAATTCAGGCAGTGTAGATGCTGCTAAGTGTATTGCCCTTCACAGGTCAAAGTTTGAACTAATTCTTATATACTTGCACCAGCATATAGTATATAAGAGAAATATCATGGAATATCCATCCTTCTATATGGAGAAAAATCCTGGAATGTTTTCCTCAAAAACCTTAATTTATTTTCGACTGAAGAAAGAATGACATAAACATCTTGGATGACATGGGGGTGAGTAAATTATCAGGAAATTTTTATCCTGAAGTGAACTAATCCTTTAAGCTATCAATTGGTTTGTCTTTTTCTTTACTTAGGTGTCTCTTTCTTGTTGTTTTTGTTGTTGTTATTATTACATAACCAAAATCACCAAACTAAATACCAATAAAATTACTTAAGGTATTATAACACTGTATACCAACAACACAATATCTTATTGATTAGCACGTGTTTTTTTGTTTTAGAAAGAACTCTTCAACATCTGTATCAATCATATTGAATTGACTGTCTCTTACTGACTTGACTCATGCAACACAGTCAAGTGAGCTGGAGAACATCTCTCTCTTGCAGACCTTCTCAGATTTGTAGGTTGGTTAAAATCTTTTTCAACAACAGTCAATTCTAGCAATTGTCCATTCTCAAGGGCAGACATTTCTTTCTCTGCAGGTGCATTGACAACATCCACACTCTGTAATGCAGAAGTGTCACCATCCCATTCATTCTTTGTGTGTAATACTGTCTCGAGCTTCTTGTCTGTACTGCAAGTTCTTATTTGGTCCACATGCCTTTTCACAGTCTGTCCATGCCCTAGAGTGGTCTTACATGAAAGAGGTCATGTACAACTTTCCACAACAGCAGGAATCCATTTGGGTCCACCATTGTAGTTCCTCACATACACTGAATCTCCAACTTCAAAGCTTCTGAGTTTGTAACTTTTGTCATGGCCTTCTTTTTGTTTCAGTTGTTTCTTCAGAACTTTGGTCTTCAAATCAGGAAGGAGTAAGTCAAATGTGGATCTCAGCTTCCATGACATTAACATCTGAGCAGGTGACAGCCCAGTTATAGAGTTGTCAAAAGAACTGACTGTGGTACCAATCAGTACTGAAATTTTAAAAATGCTCCCATGTGTATCTGTGTAAGCATGGTGAAGTGCGTCACTGATGACATTTACAAAGTTTTTGAAGCGTTGATCATTGAAGCCAAACACAGACATATCTGATGAGCGCGTCAACACAATGACCAATCAGAGGTGTTTACAATTCCGCTCAACAGCGCTCAAAGCGTCACATTTTTCACATTTCAGTACTGGCTAGGAACCGAGGTCAGTAATTTTGACAACTCTACCCAGTTGTTGCATGAGGAGTGATTCTATAATTAAACAAGAATCTTGCTACTCTTGTCTCCAAAGTGTCACCTTTCATCTTTTTCATCCCCTCCTTGAAAGTTTGAACAGCATGTTCAGCTAGGAAGAATGGTAAGGAGCTGACGTTACTTCATGAAACTCTTCACTTGTAAAACATGTTCCATTGTCTGACACTAACATTTTAGGCAATCCATGTGTACTGAAACACATTCTCAATGGTTATTTGGGAAGTGGCATGTGTGACAGGAAAAAACTTCCATCAACTTGGATTGAGAATCTTCCAGAATTAGGAACATCTTTCCTAAGAAAGGCCCTGTGTAGTCTACATGAAGTCTTTCCAAGGGTGAACTCGGCCACTCCCACAGTTGCAAAGGAGCTTGAGCAGGTGCCTTTTTGAAACTTTGACACACCTTACATTTCTGCACCACTCTCTCTACATCCTGATCCATACCAGGTCACCACATGTATGATCCGGCCAATTCCTTCATTCTTGACATGCCAGAATGGGTCTGATGTAAAGGTTCCAATACAGCAGCTCGACTTTGTGATGGTATAATGATTCTCGCTCACCAAGTCACACATCCATCCTTGACACTCAGAGCATCTCTCCTATGTACGGCAACAGTTGTGGCTCTACTTTCTCAAGCCAACCCTTTAATATGTACTCATGTTCCTTGGAGAGTGTTATGTCATGTGATGTCCACTTTTGAATTTTTGCTGTAGTTACAGGCGAGTCATGCATTAACTCCAACATTAGCACTTGATCATTAGTGTCATCAGGTTCTCCTTCACCTGGAACTGGGAGTCTACTCAGCGCATCAGCATTTTGGTGGTACTTTCCTGGTTGCAAAACCATACAAGTACTTGTGAAATCTTTGGATGCCAAAAATCACAGCTAAGCCTTCTTTGTCTAACTGTGAATAATGCTTTTCTGCAGGCATTAGTGTTCTTGACATGAACCCAAGGGGTTTCTCCACACTCTCTCCTTTTCTGCGCTATGAGAGCACTGCACCAACTCTGTAGGGTGAGGCGTCAAAAGCCAGAACCAGTTCTGTATCTGATGGATATTGCACTATGTAATGATTTAACGAATTAACTAAAATTATGGGTGAAATATATATATATATATATATATATATATATATATATATATATATATATATATATATATATATATATATATATATATATATATATAATCCTCATATAAATCGACCAAAAAGGGAATTGTGTATAGATAATCAATTACAACAGATTATAACCAATTATGTATGTGTGTGTATATATAAATATATATTATAATTAGTTCTAGTTTTAGAATTACTTTAGAAAAACTGATATATTTTGTCCAGCCAAATTATCGGTCTGGTTATTCTTATCAGCTCAAAAAACGAATTTTCTTCTGGCCACGAAAAAACTCTGATCTAAGCACTTATAAAAGCATAAGCAAAATCAAACGTTGAAGGGACTTGGATTCATAAATGAGCAGCAACAGAGACAATAAAAGTATAACTATAATGGATTTAATAGATAAGAACTACGAATATATGACTAAAATATAACAAAGGAACATACATAGAATAAAATGAAAGTAAAGTCAAGAAAACAGAGGTGATCAACGAATGGCAAATTACAGACAGTTAAAACCTTTGAAAGCCAGCACGGAAACAGTTCAACATACTTGCATAGGCAAATTTGGATGCTGTAGTTCAAAAGATGCATGTCGTTCTGCACAGGTTTAAGTGCATTCCAGCTGGAGCGATTGGTCCTTTCTCCCGGGAGGGTCTTCATCGGGATGTTCAAACAAGGTTTAACTCAAAAGGAAGATGGCCGGAAAATAAGAAAGAAGAAGTCCGTCTCGTAGGTCCAAGGAAGACAGTGAGGACGGACAAATGAAGACTGGTCAAAAGAAGAAACAAGCAAACTGGAAAAACAAGCAAGCGCCTGGTGAAGACGCTTTGGTTCGTTATATAGCAAAACATCTCCACTCCTCTCAAGTTTTGACTGGCCAATCGCCAGCGTGAATTCTGTAGCAGGAAATATCTTCTTTGTCTGGTTTTATGGGGTAATTTGCATAGTTTATGAAATGTCAGATCTGGGTACGTTTTTCTCAAAAGTACTTTAAAAGTAGAATAAAACATTTTATAGTAACAGAACAGACACAGTTGATTAAAGAATTTGTATAGGTTTAGAACAAGACTAAACATGATAGGATGAGGAAGACATTAAGAAAACACACATATGATTACAAGCATTTAAACTTATTCTTGAATAACTAAAAATCACAACTAGGCTAATTACACATGGGGACATGCATACATAAAGAGATACACCATATACTTTTCTTGAAAGAATGGTTAACTTGTAAGTTGGATTATAAGAGTTTTTCTCTATATAGGTATGTGCGTATATATTGGGTTGTCTCCTGGTGAGGAGTCTGTCTCTAGCCCAACAGGAGGTCAATCTAGCACCTTGGAAGCTCCCATATGGTGCCATAAGAAATTTTAGTATGTTTGTGGTTAGTCTCTTTGGGGGATAATAAAATGTGACAAAAAGCTACGTGGCCCAGAATGGTCGGAGCCGTGTGGTGAGTTACAGGAAGGGGGTCAAACGTCACAGCTTCAACAAAACAATAGAGTTGACTCTATCATTTGCCAATCGCTCCAGATGCTACAACTAACACATCTGCTGATCTCAATAGGGCTTTGGATTCTTTAAAAGCTTCTTGTTGTGGCTTTTTACACATCCACTAAACATCTTTTCTCAGCAACAGATGGAGAGGGGCTAGCAACATTGCTAGATTTGGAAGGAACTTATAATACTTCAGCAAACCCAGGTACGCTTTATGCTCTGTTCTCCTTGGTTCATTGGTTCTGGTGCTTCTTCAGTGGCTTTCACTTTAGTTCCCATAGGATGTAGAACCTGTGCATCTACTCTGTGGCCTAAATATTCCACCTCATCTGCCAGGAACATGCATTTTCCAAGCCAGCTTCTTTCAGCCTCCATAATACTTCATCCAGTGTCTTCAAGTGACTTTCTTGATTTATTCCAGTGATTAATATATCATCCAGATAAACAACTACTCCAGGAATATCTTGCAACAATCCCTCTATTGTTCTCTGGAAGATAGCAGGAGCTGAAGCAACTCCGAAGGGTAGACGATTATATGTGAATAACCCTTTGTGTGTATTCACTGTCAAATATTTCTTGGAGTTCTCATTCATGATGATTTGTTGGTATGTGTGACTCATGTCCAGTTTTGTGAACTGCTTTCTCCATCCAGTAGAGCAAAACGATCTTCCACTCTTGGTATTGGATACTGTTCCAATGTTGACACATGTTGACAAACTCACTGTTAACTGTGAGTTTGTAGTTACCGCATAATCTTATACTGCCATCTGGTTTCAAGATAGGAACAAAGGAAGCTGCCTATTCTGAATACTTAACAGATGAGATGATTTTATCCTATAGCAGACGATTAATCTCTTCCTCCAACTTTGTTTTCAGGGTGTAAGGCACGGATCTAGGTCTGCAAAACCTTGGTGAGGCATCAGTCGGCACATGAAGAGTAGCAGTAGTGCCTTTTAGAGCCATCTCAGACTGTACCAGCTTTATCTCACTCCATTGCAGTTAGATTTCTTCAAGCCAGGCTCTGCCCAGTAAGCATGGTCCTTCTCCTTTTACTATGACAAGTGGCATTTTCTTTTTCTGCTGTTGGTATTTTACATAAACATCTGCCACACCCACTATCTCTAACGGCTCTCCAGTGTAAGTTCTCAACTTGATTTTTGAGGGTCTCAGTTTGGAGTCTTCTGTGTCTTTCCAGATATCACTGAATATTCCCACATTCATAAGGCTGACACTACATCCTGTATCAGTTTCAAAGTTTACAAATCTGTCATCAACATGTAACTCAACAGTGAGGGGTTTCACTTTCTTCAGTGCATCAGTTTTTACACATCAAAGTGAATGTTTCTTCAGATTCATCATCTCACTATTTTCATTATTTTTTTTTTTTTTGTGACAGGCCCTGGTGATATGGCCTATTTTCCCACACACATAACACTTCTTAATCTGCATTCGTTGGCTTTGTGTTTTTCCCCCACCACATCTGTAGCATTCTCTGGTGTCTTTTTGTTCACCTGTTTCTCCCTTTTTCCCTTAATCAGGTTTCCTTGGTTTAAACATGACGCTGTTACATGCCTGTACGCGGGATTTATTTTGCAAGTTGAGCACATTTTTGCTTGCAGCTTCAGTGTCTACTGCAATTTTAAAAGTAGTCTCAAATGTCAGATTTGTTTCTGAAAGCAAACGTCTCTGAATCTGATCATGATCAATGCCACAAACAAAGTCGATCCCTCAGCATTTGGTCTAAAGTTGTTCCGTAATTAGTCTTGCACTAAGCGACGCAACTCCGCTACATACTCTGTCACAGTCTCTGTTGGCTTCTTCATTCTCAAATTTAAATCTCAGTACAATCTCACTCGGCTGGGGATTTAAATTATTTTTGAGCACAGTTACCAGCTGCTGACAAGTCCTTTCACTTGGTTTTGTAAGGCTAAAGCCGGGTTCACACTGTGCGATTTATAATAGTCATTTACGATGGTTGCTTGTCAGACTGTACGAACATGATCCTTATGTCATACTGTGGGATCTTAGCTGTCATTTATGTCAGACTGTACGGCAGTCAAGACGCGCATGAAAACTTGTCCGGAGTTTTACATCATCAAATCACACGCGTTCGGTGACTGTGAGCTGCGTTACACGCGAGACTAAAAAGGTGGCTAACAAAGACATATCTATTGTTAATTTTGATCACGGCTTGTCTTGAAAAACGAAGACAATTTGACGTTTGTCGTAGGAGAAGTCTCACTGCAGGATTGTGCACCAAACCTTCTGACGCTGCCAGAATTTCGTCGGAGGTAAAATCTGATCCCAACAGTCATTAACCGGCTGTCTGTGAACATGTCAAACTAGTGATCAAAGACTATAGATTTTTGACTAGGATTATAGGAATCTTTTAGGATTTACAAAATTTGTCTCAGATGACCAAATTGTGGCCAAAATCTCACAGTGTGAACCAGCCTCAAGAAGATTTCGCATCACACTGTAAGTTTGTGCTCCCACAATACTTATGAGTATAGCTCTTTGCCCACCCTCATCTTTGATTCCATTAGCCATAAGAAATTGCTCCAGTATTTCAAAATACTCTTTCCATGTTTGAGCTTTTGCATCAAATGCTGCTTGTAAGCTAATAGTTGCTGTAGCCATGGTTCCTCTTCTTCTCTATATCCTTTAGCTTCTCTGTTTCCCCCACAGCCATTTATCAGCACATTGCTCTTTTTTTTATGTCCTCAATTCGTTGTCACCCCGAACACTGCATGCATCCTGCATGGGACATCTTCTTCAACTAATTTTACAGTGTCACAGAAACAGCCAACACCACAACACTAGATCCCATCACTCCACCTTTTCCCATTCTTGATGATTTTGGAGGTAATGTCTAATTTGTAAGTACCAAAAGAAGTCTTGATTTGGTAAATCATATTTCTCTTTGAGCTGTTCAAATGATTTCAAGGCTGCTCCGTCAAACAGCTGGTCCAAAACCACTAGACCCCTTTCTGTCCATTTCAGGAATCCCTTGTCCAGCCTAGCTGGGGAGAACTCACAGTTATTTGCTATCCTTATAGCTCTGGAAATAGTCATGGGAAGTTCAAGTTTTTTCCTCACAATTGACCATATTTTTAAGGTGTTTTTACTCCATACATTAGTAATCTTCTTTTCCCCCCATATGTCTCGGTTTAGGAATTGGATTGAATCCAATGGCAAATTTGGGCATTCACTCTGCTCCATTCCAACCCATATAGTGTCAATATCTTGGGACATCCATGCAACCATTGATCTTAATTGGGCTGTCCAATAGTATGTTTTAAGGCTAGACAGGTCCAGGCCTCCATTTTCCTTTGGGCAAAGTAGTCTTTTAAATTGAAGTCTGGGTCGCTTTCCTTGCCAAATAAACTTGGATAACCATTTATCTAATGTGGTAAAGGTGGAAGTAGGAACATAGATAGGTAGTGATTGGAAGAGAAAGAGCAACCTTGGTAAAATGTTCATTCTTATAGTTTCTATTCTTCCTATCAGGGAGAGTGGCAGAATTTCCCATCTTGTAAGGTCTGCTTTTATGTGGTCCATCAATTTCCTGTAGTTGGCTTTAAACAGTTTTGATAGGTCTGTCGTTATGATAATTCCCAGATATCTAAATCCTTGCGACCAGTGGAAATCAAGCCTTTCTGATAATTGGATTGACCAATGTCCAACTAGCATCATTGCCTCAGTCTTTGATTGGTTGATTTGATAACCTGAGAGTTCTCCATATTTTTTTAAGGTGTCTAGCAGTGCAGGGACAGAAAGGACTGGATCCCTTATATAGGTCAGGATATCATCTGCATAAAGAGATATCTTGTGCTCCTTATTTCCCATGTCTTTAATACCTTTTATTTCCTCATTCTGTCTTATAGATGCTGCCAAGGGTTCAATATTAATAGCAAAGAGCAAAGGGCTAAGACAGTCTCCTTGCCTCACCCCCCTCTGTAGGTTAAAGAACTCAGAACAGCATCCGTTTACTCTGACACGAGATTTTGGATTTCTGTAAATAACTCTGACCCAGTCTACAAATTTTGGGTGGAATCCCATTACTGATAGCGTTTTGTACAAAAAAATCCCAATTTACAGTGTCGAATGCTTTCTGTGCATCAAAACGTATTAACATTGATGTTTGTTTGTCTCTTTTAGCGCAAGTAATTATGTTTAGGGTTCTTCTTATATTATTAGCACCCTGTCTATTAGGAATGAATCCTGTTTGAGCTGGCTTAATCAGAGTAGTAATATGTCTTTGAACTCTATGTGCTAAAATACTTGTCAGTATTTTCTGATCGTTGCATATCAGGCTGATGGGTCTATATCCTTCGCAGAGTGTTGGGTCCTTCCCTTCTTTATGAATCACAGAGATAATGGCTTGTGACAGAGAGGGAATATCTAAACACCTTAGTTAATATGGGCGCGAGGTCATTTATGAAGCATTTGTAAAATTCTCCAGGAAGCCCATTGACCCCTGGAGATTTGTTGCTTTTCAATCTTTTTATAGCTTCTCTTATTTCTGTTTCTGTAATTGGTGTTATCATCTGTTTAGATGTTTCTTCTGATAATGTGGGGAGATTCAGAGCAGTGAGGAAAGTATCAGTATCCTTTCCTGATGTTTGTAATCTTGGTTCTTTGTATAAGTTTTGGTAGAATGATGCAAAAGCATCTGCTATCTCTTTGGGTTGAGATACTGTTCTACTCAGTGAAGGATGACAAACCTTGGACACAGTACGATTAGCTTGAGCTTTACGAAGTTGAAATGCTAGAGGGCGGCTAGCTTTATTTCCCATCTCGTAATATCTCTGTTTGGAAAATCTTAAAGCCCCTTCCGCTTTATATGACAAGAGTTTGTCCAAGGTTTTTCTTGTCTCCTTAAGTTCTGTATCAATGTTACTCGTTCTTGTGGATTTGTGTTGTGTCTCTAAAAGCTTTATTTTATTTTCCAGGTTTAGTTGTTCCTTGAGTCGCTGTTTCTTTATCTTTGATGATATCTGTTTTATTTTTCCTCTTATAACTGCTTTTGCTCCCTCACACAGAACTGAAGGATTAACTTCACCATTATCATTGATCTCAAAATATTCTTTTAAGGTTTTACTTAACTCTTCTACTATTTCAGACTTATTCAGCAGTGATACGTTTAACCTCCAATATCTAAAAAAAGAGTGCATGCCTAGGTCAACTTTCAGCACAATAGGTGCATGATCACTCAAGGTTATAGGTTCAATGAAACAGTCTGTTACTTTATGCATGTATTGTTGGGGGAGACAGAAAAAATTAATCCTTGAGTAACTATTGTGCACATTAGAGAAGAAACTGAAATCTTTCCCTTTTGGGTTTTTAGCTCTCCATGGGTCTATAAGACCCAGTTCGGACATAAAGTTATTTAAGATTTTCGTTTTTCGAGCACTGAGATCCCTTCTCAGTGGGTATCCTATCCAGCTTCCCATCCTGCACTGCATTAAAGTCCCCTCCTATTATTAATACCCCCTTTGAATTGCCTGCAATGATGTTGGCGATCTCTCTAAAGAACACTGGGTCATACTCGTTTGGGGCATATACATTCAATATGGATATCTCGGTTCCTCCAGCACTCCCAATCACCATGACATAACGACCTGATTTATCCTGTATCACCTTCTCTGCATTAAAGGCCAAGTTTCTGTTGATTAAAATAGCCACCCCTCTTTTTTCCCATTTGAGGCACTATATACTAAATTCACCCATTCCCTTCTTAATTTTATATGCGCACTCTCTGATAAGTGGGTTTCTTGTAGTAATGCAATTGAACATTGCATTTTTTTTAACTGACTGAATATTTTCTTCCTTTTGATAGGATGGTTTAATCCATGGACATTATAGCTTACTACAGTCAGTTTATCCATGTGGATAACAAGATCCCATGATTTTGACCTTTAGAGTTAACATTAATTTTCCAAATGTAGACCCATACCTGTGTTTACAAAGCATCAACTCCGCCTAGGCCGGTCCCAAGCCCGTGCTGAAAAAGGAGGAGGGTTGGGCGTGGGGTTAGCTACCCCACCCCGTAAAAAAAAAGCTATAGCTACAGAAACGCCAAAAGGGACAAAAGACATCTCAGCCTTGGGAGAAGAGGGATCTTCGACAAGAAGAAGTATGAAGCCAGGGGGTGAAAGCCGGAAGTCTCCGGAAGCCACAAGGCCGAACACCCTCCTGAACACCAGGGCAACAAACATTGGTACATGGAATGTAAGAACTATGTACGAGACAGGAAAGACATATCAAGTAGCAACAGAAATGAAAAACTACAACCTTACCCTGCTAGGTGTCAGCGAGACCAGATGGACACAGTCAGGGCAGAAGCGCCTAGCCTCAGGAGAGATGTTGCTGTACTCCGGACACGAAGAAGAAAATGCACCTCACACCCAAGGAGTTGCACTGATGCTATCAAAAGTAGTGCAGAGAGCACTGATAGGATGGGAAGCCCATGGACCAAGAATCATCTCAGCATCATTTAGAACCAAGAAAAGGAAGATCAAAATGAACGTCATACAGTGCTACGCACCAATCAACGATAGCGATGACAGCGACAAGGATCAGTTTTACAGTAGGCTACAGTCCATAGTGGAGAAATACCCAGAGCGTGACATCACCATTTTGATGGGGGACCTAAATGCCAAGGTTGGAGCAGACAACACTGGGTATGAAGACATCATGGGGTGCCATGGACTGGGACAGATGAATGGAAATGGAGAAAGATTAGCAGACTTATGTGCCTTGAACAACCTGGTTATTGGTGGCAGCGTCTACCCCCACAAGAACATCCACAAAGCCACCTGGGTCTCCCCAAACCACACAACAGAAAACCAGATCGACCACATCTGCATCAACAAGAAGTTTAGGCGGTCCATGCAAGACGTAAGAGTGAGGAGAGGGGCGGATGTAGCTTCAGACCACCATTTGCTGGTGGCTAGACTGAAGCTGAAGTTAAAGAAGAACTGGGAGATGGCACACTCAGCATGCCAGAAGTACAACACAGCACTACTGAGAGATGATAGCAAGCAGCAGGAGTTCAAGGTATCCCTTAGCAATAGGTTTCAAGTCCTTCAGGCCCTGCTGGAAGAGGAAGGCGGTACCCTGGAGAGTAAGTGGGAAGGGATCAAGGGAGCGGTGATAGAAACATGCCAGGAAGTGCTTGGCCCCAAGAAACACCAGCACAAGGAGTGGATCTCGGCAGACAGCCTGAGTAAGATCAAGAAGAGGAAGGAAAAGAAGATGGCCATCAGTAACAGTCGCACACGAGCAGAGAAAGCAAAGGCACAAGTAGAATACACAGAAACCAACAAGCAGACAAAAAAGAGCATTAGGAAAGACAAGAGGAAGCACATAGATGACCTGGCTACAGCAGCAGAGGCAGCAGCAAGAGAGAACAACATGAAAGAACTGTATGACACCACCAAGAAACTGGCAGGAAAATACAGCAGGCCAGAAAGACCAGTAAAGGACAGGGAAGGAAAGCCAATCATAGGAGATGAGCAACAAAGGACCAGATGGGTGGAGCATTTCGAGGAACTTCTGAATAGGCCAGCGCCACAGAACCCACCTGATATCAAACCTGCAGATACAGACCTGCCCATAGATTGTAACATCCCAACCAGAGAGGAAATAAAGAAGGCCATTATGCAACTTAGGAATGGTAAAGCAGCAGGGCCGGACAACATCCCAGCAGAAGCCCTGAAGTCAGACATCAGTACATCAGTTGAGATGCTTTACCCACTCTTCAAAAATATCTTGGAGGAAGAACAAGTGCCAGCACAATGGAAAGAGGGGTACCTTATCAAGATTCCTAAGAAAGGAGACCTTAGTAAATGCACAAACTGCAGAGGCATCACACTGCTGTCAGTACCAGGTAAAGTCTTCAACCGAGTTTTGCTAAACAGAATGAAAGACCAAGTCGACGCCCAACTCCGAGACCAGCAGGCTGGCTTTCGCAAAGATCGTTCATGTGTGGACCAGATCGCAACGCTGCGTATAATTGTTGAACAATCACTAGAATGGAACTCTCCCCTGTATATCAACTTTATTGACTATGAGAAGGCATTCGACAGTGTGGATAGGAAAACCCTCTGGAAGCTTCTCCGTCACTACGGGGTGCCCACCAAGATCGTCAGCATCATCAAGAACTCGTATGAAGGACTGAGCTGCAAAGTCATCCATGGAGGACAATCAACAGAAGCCTTCCAAGTGAGAACCGGCGTAAGACAAGGCTGTTTACTCTCACCGTTTCTCTTCCTGTTGGCAATCGACTGGATTATGACTTCTTCAACAGCCCAAAGAAACCACGGGATCCAGTGGACGCCATGGAAACAATTGGATGACTTGGATTTTGCTGATGATCTGGCTCTACTCTCGCATACCCAACAACAGATGCAAGAGAAGACGAACCATGTGGCATCCACCTCTGCACAAATAGGCCTCAACATCCACAAAGATAAAACCAAGGTCCTCAAGATTAACGCAACTAACAACAACCCAATCACACTGGAGAGCGAAGAACTAGAGGAGGTGGAAGCGTTTACCTACCTAGGCAGTGTCATCGACAAGCAAGGAGGCACCGATGCAGACGTCAAGGCACGGATAGGAAAGGCGAGGGCAGCATTTATTCAACTACGAAACATCTGGAAAACAAAAAAAGCGAAAACCAAAGTAAGAATTTTCAATACTAATGTCAAGGCAGTTCTCTTTTATGGAGCAGAAACCTGGAGAACCACCGTCACCACCATCAAGAAAGTACAGGTTTTCATAAACAGCTGCCTACGCAAGATATTACGCATCCATTGGCCTGATACCATTAGCAATGAAGAACTATGGCAGAGAACAAATCAGATCCCAGCAGAGGAAGAAATCAAGAAACGAAGATGGAGATGGATTGGGCACACTCTACGAAAGCCAGCAAACAACACCACCAAGCAAGCACTGCAGTGGAACCCGCAAGGCAAAAGGAAAAGGGGAAGGCCAAGAAACACCTGGCGCCGAGATCTAGAGGCAGACATCAAGACCATGGGAGTGACATGGAACCAGCTGGAAAGAAAAGCCCAGGACAGAGATGACTGGAGATCCCTGGTCGGCGGCCTATGCCCCAAGAGGGGTTGTAGGCGTAAGTAAGTAAGTAATTGTAAGAATAACGTATAACTTCCACCATTGTGGAGAACAAGAACTCACAAATAGAACAAGAAAAAAACAAACTTCCAAAAACCCTACTGTTCTAACAAGCATAAGCTCAGTCTCAACAAGGACAGAGTTGTGACCAGTCTCTCTGGGGATGTGCACACAGTGCTATCGCAACTATAGCCTTAGCGTGATATGTTGCCTGTAGTATGGCCTATTGTAAACGTCAACGGAAACTAGATAATAAAAAAAATAAAATAAAAAAGAGAGAAAATAAAAACCGCTCGACTGAGGAGAACCCGTCCTTTCTTTTTAATTAACTTTAAATAATAAAACTAGCCAAACAAGTGTTACAGGATAAGTGATTTTTGTTTCTTCTTCTTTTTGTTTTTCTATATATCACTCCTCACAGTTCAATAAAGTTTCATTTGTTCATCGATGGCCACCATGGAGAATGCTCTTCAAATCCGCGTTGGTCATTGAATTCGCTCTGTTTGACATTGAAGCCTCAGTCCATTTGTTTTTCAAGAGTTCCACCTGTAGCGTCTCACGTTCGTTCAAATGGACATGGATACCCAACTCTCCGAGCGTTGCGGCCGCATCTGCAAGGGTCGTGAAGGTCTTCGTTCCAGATGTCAGGTGAATTTTCAGCTTGGCAGGAAATGGTGATTGAACTTTGATGTTCTTATCTTTAAGCAATTTCATCACGTCTCTTACTTGCTTGCGTTTCTTCTGGATGTCTGACGTGTAGTCCTGGTCAAAGAAGATCCTCTGTCCGTTATATGGCACTCCTCCGCGATGTTTCCATGCTTCCTGGATTACCGTTTCTTTGATTCTGTAGTCTAGAAATCTGATGATAATGGATCTCGGAGGGCTCGCTGGGTCTTTCGGTCTCATAGTCAGTGAGCGGTGTGCTCTCACTACATTTAAGTTGAGCTCTTCTGGTAATGTCAGTGAGGTTCAGATGAGATCATTTACGAAACTCAGCATGTCTTTGTTGGTTTCCTCGTCTTCTTTCACGCCGTATATGCGGACGTTATTCCGACTTGCTCTGGACTCTAGGTCTTCACATTTTGCTGACAAATTAGCATCTCTTTGCAGCAAGTAATAAAGGGCTCGCTCGTTTCTTTAAGTTTTATCTTCTGCGTCACTTGGCCTCTGTTCGTATTCTATCACACGCTGTTCTAATTTCGTCATCCTTTCGTCTACTTCGGCCAGTGCGGATTCTACTCTTGCTAATGAGTCTTTAGTGTCTTTAGAGGCTTCAGCGTGCTCCTTTCTTAATATGCGCAGTTCGGCTAGCACTGCCGCCATGTGCTCTTCTCCTCCCTCGTCCTTTAGGTTCTGTTGTTCATCTTTTTTTGGTGCTTTGCTCTTCTTATCCGTGTCTTTTCGATTACTGGCCATTTCAATTGATTATTGTGAGTGTTTTTTGCAGAAAGTAAGATTTATAATTAAGGTTTGGCTAGTTTTAACAAATTCTCCTCTGGGAGCTTAAGAATCAGGCTGCCGCCACGACCATGACGTCACAGGAAGTCTTGTCCCTGGATTATGTTTTTCCGTCATTATCATCACCATCATCTTCCTCAGTGGCTAACTTAACCTACAGACTATCCGTACCAGTTTTAATTCAAGCTAAGTGCCTTACCTGTTGTTTGTTCTGCATATTTGGAAATAAACCCCTGCCTGTTATATTGACTGAATATTGAGTCTTCTCTTCTGTGGTGTGACATAGAGGTAAGATCACAAGAATTACAAGAACACTTGTAATAAAAACCTGTAATGGACCTGCCCATTCTGGTGTTCAGTGGCAAATGCCAAACGAGCTCCACAGTGCTGGGCAGTGAGCACAGGGCCCACTAGAGGATGTCTGTCCCTCAGGCCACCCTCATGAAGTCTGTTTCTGATTGTTTGGTCAGAGACATTCACACCAGTGGCCTGCTGGAGGTCATTTTATAGGGCTCTGGCAGTGTTCATCCTGTTCGTTCATGCACAAAGGAGCAGATACCGGTCCTGCTGATGGGTTAAGGACCTTCTACGGCCCAGTCCAGCTCTCCTAGAGTAACTGCCTGTCTCCTAGAATCTCCTCCATGCTCTTGAGACTGTGCTGGGAGACACAGCAAACCTTCTGGCAATGGCATGTATTGATATGCCATCCTAGAGGAGTTGGACTGCCTGTGTAACCTCTGTAGGGTCCAGGTATCGCCTCATGCTACC
This sequence comes from Megalobrama amblycephala, assembly GCF_018812025.1. Taxonomy (NCBI): domain Eukaryota; kingdom Metazoa; phylum Chordata; class Actinopteri; order Cypriniformes; family Xenocyprididae; genus Megalobrama; species Megalobrama amblycephala. The sequence goes on along the minus strand of NW_025953341.1, from coordinate 306,493 downwards.
CGTAGTGACACTGACCCTAGCCAAATGCAAAACTAGTGAAAAACAGTCAGAAAAGATGAGTAGGGAAAAAAATGTCAGTGGCCTTCACCTGTAAAACCATTCCTGTTTTGGGGGTTGTCTCATTGTTGCCCATCTAGTGCACCTGAAAAAGCAGCTGAAACTGATTAACAACCCCCTCTGCTATTTAACTGACCAGATCAATATCCCAGGAGTTTAACTGACTTGGTGCTATTTTCTGATTAAAAAGTGTTCCAGTAATTTTTTTTTTCGCAGTGTATAATCAGTGAGCTCTTTAGACGTGTCACAAGATCAGCTTCTTGTACATCTTCTCACCGTAAAATGGCCAAGTGAGGCTTGGTCATTAATGCTGCAGTGTAAGCTCACGGGGAAAGCACAGGAGTGTCACTATCTTTGGAGGAGAACATTCAGTATGATGCAGTGAAGAATGCCATATTCGAGCATATGAGTTAGTACCAGAGACAGCGTTTTCAAATGACTAAAAATCTGCTTCCCAAATTCGTTGAATTTGCTTTGGAAAAGAGTACATTATTTGACAGATGGATTAAGTAGCCAGCTACTGATTATGATTATCTGCGTGAACTTTTACTTACTGAAGTGTTTAAAAACTGTGTCCCAGAATGTACAGCTCTTTATTTGAATGAACAAAAGTGACTACTGTGCAACAGGCAGCTATTCTGGCTGATGAATATGCTTTGATGCATAAAACTACCTTTGTTAGACATCAGTCAGAATTGGGACCTAGTTCTCAAAAAGAAAACAAAGTTTGCCAAACTGACTCTAAAGTAAAGTCTTCAGGAGTGAAGTTTAGGAATAAGTGTAGTTACTGTCATAAAGTGGGGCATTCTATTGCTGACTGTTATAGTCTAAAAAAACAAAACAAACGCAACACGATGTGATAGGTCAGTCTCGGGGAGTGGTTTTGCTTAAAACCGTCTCTTTTCAATCTTCCCATTCCGGTTGATGGTGCTGAGGACTGTTTTTAGTCTTTTTAATGTTTCTCTCACACTTAATTTGAAAAAGTGTGAATTCGCAAAGGCAACTGTCACTTATCTTGGTAAGCAAGTTGGCTGGGGAAAGGAACTGCTGTGATTTTTAGGAATGGCCGGGTATTATAGGTGCTTTTGTAAAAATTTCTTCACGATCTTGGCACTTTTGACAGCTTTATTCAATCCTAAAATACCTTTCTGTTGGTCTGACAAGTGTCAACATGCTTTTATGTGTACTAAGTCTCTTCTTTGTAGCGCCCCAGTCCTGTCAACACCTGAACTGTCAAGACCGTTCACGCTTGAGGTGGATGCGAGCACAACAGGTGCGGGAGCTGTCATTTTGCAAGATGGTGCTGACGGGCTTTTTCATCCTGTGTCTTTCTTCTCTATTAAAGGGTTAATTCACCCAAAAATGAAAATTCTGTCATTAATTACTCATTACTCACCCTCATGTCGTTCCACACCCCTAAGACCTTTGTTCATTTTCAGAACACAAATTAAGATATTTTTGATAAAATCAGATGGCTCAGAGAGACCCCCATTGCCAGCAATGTTACTGAACCTCTCAAGATCCAGAAAGTTACTAAAGACATTGTTAAAACAGTCAAGGTGACTACAGTGGTTCTACAATAATTTTATGAATGACAAGAATACTTTTTGTGTGCAAAAAAACAAAAAACAAAAACAACTTTGTTCAACAAGTTCTTCTCTTCCATCTGGGCCTGTGACGTGCACTCATGAAAGCACCACAACGCATGTGTGGGAAGATGACGTAGAAGCTGGTATTCTGACATATGACCCGGAAGCGTGGCACTGTGTTTGCAAGCAGAGGAAGATACACAGATATGCACTCTGTACATAAACAGTCTTCGACTGGGCACAGCTGTTGATTTCAGAAGTCGTTGAATGTTTCCTTGACCTGGTTTGAAGTCATCTGGTGAAAAATGATCACTGCACAAGTTCATTTGCTTGATGTATCGAAGTGATAAATCAACATCCTGATGAACAGCCAGCAGCCATAGCTTCAGTCGCTCAGAATCATTCGATAGGAAATGGTGAAAGGTAAGTAGTGTTGCTTTCGTCAACGAAAATTATGACTAAATATCGTCGTCAACGAACCTTTATCACGTGACGAAAACGAGATGATTAATTAAATGTATAATGTAATATTGTTGTCGAATAAAAACGAGACTAAATGTGGTTTACAAAATAAAAACTATGCTAAAATGTCTCTTCATTTTCGTTGACCAAAATGAGACGAGACGAAACGTTATAACGTCATTTCGTCTCGTTTAGTCGCGTTATTATTATTATTTTGCAGTATTTCTGTTTCCTGTGTCTCACTTCAGGGGCTGCATCAGGTCACTTCATGTCACTTCCTGTGACATAGAGAAAGGGACCGATATGTAGGTAAATATGTAGATTTCACGTGCTCATAAGTTCATGAAAAATGCACAGATCATAGAAAATGCACATCATTATTTAAAGCAGATTCTTACGATTAAAATGAATCCAAATTAACATAATATATTGCGTTGATCACGAGATATTACTCATGGAATGATTCAACATACTTGGCTAAAAACATGTCTCTCATCTTTCCGGGATGCAGTGTGTATCCAATGTATCCAATGTTCCCTGAACTATCCATGTTCGTTTTCCAACGTGGAATAACACAAAATAGGTATCATCTTAAAGGTCCCGTTCTTCGTGATCCCATGTTTCAAACTTTAGTGTGCAATGTTGTTGTTAGAGTATAAATAAAATCAGTAAAATTTTAAAGCTCAAAGTTCAGTGCCAAGCGAGATATTTTATTTAACAGAAGTAGCCTACATCGAACAGCCAGTTTGGACTACATCCCTCTACTTCCTTCTTTAATGACATCACTAAAACAGTTTTTTGACTAACCTCCGCCCACAGGAATACACAAGAGTTGCGTTTGTAGAGTGTGTTTGTCGCCATGTCGTCGAAATGCTGTTATTTTCATCCCGCAGTCCAATCACCGGGTCTGATTCCGGCTCAAATTGATAGGGTAAAATTAAAGACATGTTTACAATAACACTGAGAGCATGCATCTCCACGTTATGGTAAGAGGCGTGACTTTTCCGGGCAAGATGCACTCTCTCTATGGCTCTGGGTGCGCTCAGAGCTGTCAAATCACAACACAGGAACCGCTGGCACAATCAGAACTCGTTACGTATTTCTGAAGGAGGGACTTCATAGAACAAGGAAGTCATCAGCCCGTTTTTATGACAGTGGAAACAGCGGTATACAGATAAGTAAATTATGTGAAAAATACTGTTTTTTTTACACGCGAAACATGAACACATGTTATATTGCACACTATAAACAATCAAAGCTTCAAAAAACCACGAAAAACGGGACCTTTAAAACTTAGATACTCAGCTTTTTAATGCACCATTTCGCACCAACTCCTAACGAGTGCTGAGAAGTGCCTCTAAACCGGAGTTTACCACCCGTGGGCGCCATCTAGCTGCGAAAAAATTAATAACACTTTATCACCACAAAATTTGAAAAAGATGCAGCTCACATGTAGGAGAGCATCAACAAAAAATAATTTCTCTGATCTTATTGCCTTCCTGAGTGAAAATTTTAATTGACTAAAATTAGACTAAAATGTCATCAGTTTTCGTCGACTGAAACTTGACTAGACTAAAAAGAGTATGAATGTGACTAAAACTAATAAAAACTAAAATGACAGCTTGACACAAAGACTAGACTAAAACTAAAATTAAAACAGGCCGCCAAAAACAACACTAAAGGTAAGCCATTCATTTTGCGGCTTTGATAAGGCACTTTACGTACTCCTATTCGTTTCTTATGGTTCATGAGAAACCGTGAGAAACGGAGAAAAGTGTGCATCCAGGAAATGCACACTTTAGCACCATATTAAACACTACACCAAGACCTAAAGCACAATCAACCTAGAATTCAATAGCTTACATACAGCGCGTCTTCCTCTGCATGCAAACACAGTGCCGCACTTCTGGGTCATATGTCAGAACGCCAGCTTCTACGGCATCTTCCCGCGCATGCGTCGTGGTGCTTTTATGAGTGACATCATAGGCTCAGACAGAAGAGAAGAACTTGTTGAACACAAAAAGTTTTCTTGTCGCTTCATAAAATTTTATTTTAACGACGTCTTTAGTACCTTTCTGGATCTTGAGAGGTTCAGTGACATTGCTGGCAATGGAGGCCTCTCTGAGCCATCAGATTTGATAAGAAATATCTTAATTTGTGTTCTGAAGATGAATGAAGGTCTTGCGGTGTGGAACTACATGAGGGTGAGTAATTAATGACAGAATTTTCATTTTTGGGTGAACTAACCCTATAAGCTTAGTCGGCCTCAGCTGAACTATTCAACCATAGAAGAGGAGACACTTGCGATGTTACTTGCTTTACATTTTGACGTTCATCTAGGGTCTGCATCTGTGCCTGTGGTGGTTTTTACTGACCACAATCCGTTGGTCTTCCTGTAACGTACGTGGAAATACATGGTCTCTTTCACAAGGATAATTTATGTAATTGTTGGTTTGGTTTCACATATGTACTCGACTCAAAAACTACCCTGTGCCCTGTGTCTTGTCTTTTTGTTTTGCCCCTCCCTTGTTTTTCTTGGTGTCGCTCTGTCCTTTTGCGTGTGTATGCTCGCTCTCTCTCTCTCTCTCTCAGGTGGACGCATCTGTTCATTGTTTGAGAGTGGCTGATTCACTGGGCTGGCAAAGACGCCAACGAGGAGGAGAAAGAGAAAGAGACAACGGATTTTGTGGGCTTGCCAGCAAACTGTCACAGACACGCCAGGCTCCAGCACCCACCAATCACAGCGCACGCCTTCCCCTGAGTACTGATCACGAACACCAGCACCTCATCACCATTACCATTCATTCGATCACCATTCACTTCTACAACCACTGCCAACTCACCTGTTATCTCTGTTACCTCTGCTTGTGTCCAATAAACAACCTGAACTGTGATCTTCTGTCTCCGACTGGTACATATTGTAACACAAACAAGTGTCTTTGTTAGTTGTTGTCCATTCTGTTACATTCTTTACTTGGTTAATATGTTTGTTATTATACATTGTGGTGAGTGAATAAATAGATTTGAATAATTACGCCATTTAGTCATTCTTGTTTGTTACATAACCTCTCTTCCCTTTGAGCTATTATTTTTATAAGAGGTTGTAACAGGAGCCGATGGGCTGAGGTAGAGTTAAGGGATCGGCGACCCGAGCTAAGCCAGGAACTCCACTTTAAAATTCAGAGCTGGTGACCATAAGACCCAAGACGGATATGAGTTGCAGGGTAGAGTAAACAGTGGAGAATACGAGGGACTGGAGAGAGCCAGCAGAGGTGGGGCCAGAAGACTGGCTGTCTTGGGTAGAGGAGGAAGGAGCAGGTGGCTGGGAGTTTCGTCAATGACAGACCTTGTGCTGGGTGGAAGCAGCAACGATATAGAAGAGGGGCGATAGTGGATTCAGTTCCTTGCTTTGGCTCTTTCATTGCGGCAGGCTCAGGCTCTCCATATGTGGTGGGCTGTGGCATCCTTTCTGTGCGCGGTGTGGGACGTGGCTGGGTGGACTCGGGATTTGCTGTGGTGATGGGTGCGAGGTGGGACTGGACGATGGAGATGGTATCTTTACAGTTTCACCTACTGTAACTGAGAACCCATCCACCCACAGAGCAAAGCTGATGTACTCTTCTAAGGTCCAGCTGGTATCCCCCTTTGGCAGCAGGAATCCGATCTCATCATCCAGCCCGTACCTGAAACCTTCCATAATATATCCTTCCAGATCTCAGCTGTTTTGAAAAAATAAAAACTATAGTCCCCTTTGGTCCATGAAAAGTTCCTTCTGAAACTACATTAATTGCTGCAATCTCCAAATTCATTCTCATAGATCGGGTTTTCTGTCATGGCTATGCCCCCAAAGGATTACAAAGAAGATTTAGTTCAAACAATATAGTTTTCTTTAATAAAACAAAACAAAAGCAGTAATCCAACGAGAGTATACATCGCAAAAGTGTGTACTAAAAGACAACCATCACCAAACAAAGAACTAAATTAACTGAAGGGCTTATATACACAAGATAATTAACTCAAATGCAAACAGGTGTGATCTAATAATAATGAATAACCATAAGTATAATGAATAACCATAGTAACTAATGACAAACAGGAACATGGAACAAAGGATAAACTGACAGAAGCAAACAAAACAAACAGAAGCAAACAAAACTAAACTAGAACTGAACATGACAGTAGTTGTTTACATTTGTTAAGCCATTAAAATTAAAACAGAACAGAATGTACTTATTTCTCATTCTTTACTTTAAAACATAGCACATCATTACGGCTGACAATATGTAAATTCATACTAAACATTCATAAGAAAGTAAATAAGGAAGTGCATTATTACTGAACACCAATAGGTTATATAGTTATTATTTAATCACATAACTGTGCAG